>NC_058414.1:87116514-87275124 GCF_002201575.2 Neomonachus schauinslandi
GGGGGGGGGGGGGGGGGGGGGGGGGGGGGGATGGGGAAGACAATGTCAGAATACATAGGCTTTCACTTTGTTGAAGACTTTACATTTGAAAAGAGTTCATCTTGGGGCGCCTGGGTGGCTCAGTCGTTAAGCGTCTGCCTTCGGCTCAGGTCATGATCCCAGGGTCCTGGGTTCGAGCCCTGCATCGGGCTCCCCGCTCGGCGGGAAGCCTGCTTCTCCCTCTCCCACTCCCCCTGCTTGTGTTCCCTCTCTCGCTGTGTCTCTCTCTGTCAAATAAATAAATAAAATCTTTAAAAAAAAAAAAAGAAAAGAGTTCATCTTATTCTCTCATAAAGCAAGTTCCCACTTCTAAACTTAAGAGCATTCTCCACTTGGGAGGGAAATCTGGATAATCATTGGCGCACAATTCTCTTTCATCATCTCTACCAGGTCCAAGAAATTCTTCCTCTAAGTTTTCAAATATTAATAATAGCAGACTGACAGGCTCATTCACTCTGGTTTTGGTTCTCTGTAAAAATAGGCTCCAGGTCTGCCAAAGCTGAACCTTAGTGCTTTAACCTTAGATTTTACATTATAGAAATTTCTAACACCCTCTGTGGCTCATTTGTCGGTCTTGTCAACCACTTAATCCACTTAAACACAAAGACTTGTTGACTCTTCCTCCAGAAGGTTCTAGGTTCCACTGCTGTTTTACTGTTTCCGCTATCACTGTTCTCCCACATTTAGAATAAAGCAGCAATCCTTCAGCTGGTATTTATATCTTTCCAGTGTCAGCCATCCTTTATAATACTGTTTCCCTTAAATTAATTTGTTGTTCAATCCTTAGAGCAACTCTGTTATAAATTATCCAGCCCAAACTTTATAGGCTTGAATAAAAATTATCTTATTCACTGTCCTTTCTTAACTGGCCAGCTTCTTCTCTCGTTGTTTATTCCAGAAACTTCTGTTCCCACTGATCTCACAGTGCTCCCTACATGGGACTCCATGCCTTTGTTCTGTCTTAAACTTCCCACTCTTCAAAATGCATCACACTACCTACCACCCCATTTCTGGAATGTTCGACTATTTGACACTCATTTTTCTGTTCTCTGACATCACTGACTTATTATTTGTATCTTCCGTAATGCAAGCACATGACATATAATAGATGTTTAATAAATATTTGGTCATTTCAAAGATCACTTTCTAACCAGTAGAATCCCAGGGTAATAAAGGTATGTTTTGGAGAAAGCAGATAATGGCCAGTCCCAAGTAATCAATGCACAAATTACTACAAATATGCAGCTAATTCTGAGGTCACTGAAGCTCAGTTAACAATATTTGTAACATCTTCAATATTCTTGTTTGTCAGTAAAGAAAAAGATGTTTAATGCTGATGGTTCTAAATGATAGCCAACCACCCACGGCACTAGTATTAATCATCTTATACAGTATAGGGGGTTGGGCCTTCTCTTTGACTAGTCAAGTGGATATTTAATATTGCTTCCCAAGCATATTTCTTGGCTGAAATGTGAGTGTGGACCTTTACCCTCTGATAAACATGACCATGCGTTTCCCTTCCCCTCCCAAAACTGATGGCAAACACCACCAAATGTGTGTTATGTCCACCTCTCCCTGTGATTATGGCATCAGATCTTTGTGTATGGTTCCGTTCCACTGGATTCTAAATAAGGAAGGATTTTCCCATCATAATTGCTATTCCCAAAGAATAAACTACTTTAGTCAGCAAAAAATATGTATCATCTTTGCCTTGCTATATATTGAATTGCTGACTCTCTCTTCTTTAGACCCAATAGTCATTTCTTTGGCTCCTTAATTTATGCATGAAGCTAAAAGAAAAATCACTTAGTATTCTTAATAAAATGGCATAAGGTTTAGATAATTTTTTACTATATGCAGTAAAAATGCAAATGTGTGTGGCTTATTTGCAAATGCAGACATTAATAACTGATATTTAAACAGACTGGATTAGCAATTTTACTGATATATTCAAGAGATTTTTCCAATAATTTGCACACTCAAAATCAATTTGAATACAACATGTAAATTGAATTTAATTTTTTGATAGAAAATTGTAGTTCTCAGCTTGAACCATTAAATTTACTATTTAATATATGCTTTCCAGCTCACTTGGTTAGAATTTCATTGCGCCTTATCTATATAAATTTAATTAGGCTTGATATCATCAGTATATTATAAAACTAATTAAAGATTCAGATAAGTGCTGAGGGGGCTTATTGAAACTCCATAAAGTTCCATTTGGAGAATGAGATATTCTTCCTTCAGTTCATTGTAAGAGAATGAAACAGCAAGAAGGGTGTCTTGCAGTGTTCCTGAAAAATTATTTAACTGGATTTAATGCACTTATTCCATTCTTTGAAGAGCTTTTTAATTACTCTGTATCTTTGTACAGCCCAACAACAGTTATAATCTTTATTTAAAGGCTTGAAAATCCTCATTTCCCTCTCCTCCCACTGAGTGAGCGGTCTCGTATTGTGGTGTGCTTGTGTGGCTCTGTGTGTGTGTGTGTGTGTATAGAGGTGGGTGCGACAGGGTTTGTATACCCTGACTGAAATCATGTAATGTGTAATGGAGCTTTTGGGGAAGCCTGTCAGTCCTCACGAGTAGAATAAGCATCGAGAAAGATCAGAGAGTTCCTGCCGTAAACATGGTGAGGAAAAGAGAAAAGATGAGAAACGCTGACCCAAGAGGTAGTCCCCGGGCAAAGCTGAGGTTCCCACTCAGAAGTATGGCTTCTGTGAGGGAATCATTCTGTAGAATTCCCTTTGAATCCCCTTGTATCTGCATCTCTGCAGTAGAGTATAAAGCAGATGAGCTTAAAAGACTGGTGATTTCAACTAAGTGCTTTGTGTCTTCATTACAAAGCACAATAAAGCTTTTTTATTACAATGGAGGCACTATTACTTTCAATTGAATATACACTGAAATCAAGCTGCATCTACTGCATTCCCAGGGTGCTCAGTGCTTTTGTCAAAAACATTCTTTTTCTAGGGCAGATTGAGTGACACAATGCATGGTGGGGAAGAAACGAAAGTTAAGAGGACAAATAATAAATGTGGGCCATCTATGACCGGGGACACCGTGGTTCAGTACAGAGGCACCCAGGAAGCCAGAAAAACATTCACGAGCGTATGTGGTGTGATGGAAAAGTTACAGGCTTTGTGGTTTAGGAGATAAAGATCGGAAGCTCTCCTATTGATGAGCTGTATGACCTGGGGGCTCATCTCTCCAAAGCGTAAATTTCTTTTCCTGGAAAATGGAAATAATAACAATGATGCTGCCTCTCCTCCCACTTCAGTGTCCCTCATGGGCTGGGATGGTGCTCAGATGTCATTTTTCTAGTCTAACGCATGTATGCTTCCAGATAGGGAAACTGAGGTACAGGGACATTAAGTGCTATGATCGTGATCACTCATGAGCTAGTGACAGGGCAAGGGCTGGAATAGATGCACATCAGATGTCATGCCTACACTGTCACATGGAATATAAAAGAACACAGAGGCATTTTCTTAATGACATCCTGGCTGCACTTGATAGCATTGTGATTTTGCCCCTCCAAGCAAGTATTTCTGAAACATCCCTGCAGGTCTGCTGCCCATGGTTTGTAAACACATGTACCCCCCAGCCTGAGAAAACATTTGCAGAAACATTTGGGTCACAAACCAATGTTTGTTTCACCGCTGCACTGGAAATGTTTCTCTTCGAAAGCACTAGAAATGTTTCCCGGTAAAGCTCAGCAGAGGTACAAATCTCCCTTGGGAGGGATACTGCCAGCTGCCTGGTTGGTACATCAGGGCCCTCCGGACATAACGGTTCCTTCCTGGCCTGTAAGTAACGTGTAACCTCTTCCAGCATAGCCTCAGACCATCGAATCCTTTGGTTTTGAACTGTAACAGATACGCTCCACTCCAGTAAGTTTTGGGGCAGCAGCTGAGTTTTCTCCTCTGCCCCTGAATTTAGACTGTTGAGAAGGAAGTGTGGAGGGGGGGAAGGCAGGAAACTGGCCCAAACAGTCTCACTGTAGAAAGAACAGACCCAAGGCTTACTGGTTTCTTGCCCATTCTTTTCCACACTCCCCTGCTTAGCGTCTGCAGCTCAACCCAGTAGTGCTCATTTGAGGCAGGGTATTTGGGATAACCTTGATTAGTAGCACTGGCCTGACAATGTTGGGGTCTAGTGACTAGACCAGCAACTTGGGGGTCCGGGCGGAGTGGGCTTGCTCGAAACTCTCCTGACTCATGGATAACCCCAAGTAATCCCCTGTGCCATCTTCCTCTCGTTGAGTTTCCTCCACTGATCCTCACATCACAGAATAACCAGAAGGCCATATCCTGCTTGCTGCCAGAGCCCACTAGGCCATATGTGAAGCACTGTGGGGTTCATTCAATTTTTGAAAGCACTGGAAATTAGGAGACGCTGATTCTGAAGTTAGCAAACGTGAAGGGAGTGGAATACGCCCTTTCGTGCTCTTCCTTGCAACCTTCTTCAATATTTGTGAAACACTGGGTTCAGGTTTCCAGGCTGTTTTTGCTGTCTTTTGAATAACTTTCCACTTTTCCTATTGAGAATCAGCATATTTTTTCTTTTTTTTTATATTTGGTATTTTTGTGATTTTTCTTTTTTTTAAATTTTTTATTGTTATGTTAATCACCATACATTACATCATTAGTTTTTGATGTAGTGTTCCATGATTCATTGTGCATAACACCCAGTGCTCCATGCAGAACATGCCCTCTTTAATACCCATCACCAGGCTAACCCATCCTCCCACCCCCCTCCCCTCTAGAACCCTCAGTTTGTTTTTCAGAGTCCATCGTCTCTCATGGTTCGTCTCCCCCTCCGATTTTCCCCCCTTCATTCTTCCCCTCCTGCTATCTTCTTTTTTTTTCTTAACATATATTGCATTATTTGTTTCAGAGGTACAGATCTGTGATTCAACAGTCTTGCACAATTCACAGCGCTCACCATAGCACATACCCTCCCCAGTGTCTATCACCCAGCCACCCCATCCCTGCCACCCCACCCCCCACTCCAGCAACCCTCAGTTTGTTTCCTGAGATTAAGAATTCTTCATATCAGTGAGGTCATATGATACATGTCTTTCTCTGATTGACTTATTTCACTCAGCATAACACCCTCCAGTTCCATCCACGTCGTTGCAAATTGCAAGATCTCATTCCTTTTGATGGCTGCATGATATTCCATTGTATATATATACACCACATCTTCTTTATCCATTCATCTGTCGATGGACATCTTGGCTCTTTCCACAGTTTGGCTCTTGTGGACATTGCTGCTGTAAACATCGGGGTGCACGTACCCCTTCAGATCCCTACATTTGTATTTTTGGGGTAAATACCCAGTAGTGCAATTGCTGGATTGTATGGTAGCTCTATTTTCAACTTTTTGAGGAACCTCCATACTGTTTTCCAGAGTGGTTGCACCAGCTTGCATTCCCACCAACAGTGGAGGAGGGTTCCCCTTTCTCCACATCCCCACCAACATCTGTCGTTTCCTGACTTGTTAATTTTAGCCATTCTGACTGGTGTGAGGTGGTATCTCATTGAGGTTTTGATTTGGATTTCCCTGATGCCGAGCGATGTTGAGCAATTTTTCATGTATCTTTTGGCCATTTGGATGTCTTCTTTGGAAAAATGTCTGTTCGTGTCTTCTGCCTATTTCTTGATTGGATCATTTGTTCTTTGGGTGTTGAGTCTAAGTTCTTTATAGATTTTGGATACTAGCCCTTTATCTGATATGCCATTTGCAAATATCTTCTCCCATTCTGTCAGTTGTCTTTTGGTTTTGTTGACTGTTTCTTTTGCTATGCAAAAGCTTTTTATCTTGATGAAGTCCCAATAGTTCATTTTTGCCCTTGCTTCCCTTGCCTTTGGCGATGTTTCTAGGAAGAAGTTGCTGCGGCTGAGGTCGAATATATTTTTTCTTATAAACCTGTACCCACTGGGATCACAGGCCGTCCTACCCTGCACCTTCCTATCTCGTGCAGCCTCAACTCAACCTTGAAAAGTCACTCATTACCATGAATAAAGACCCGAAGGGCAGCTGTGTAGAGCAGATCATTGCAAGAAGTCTCCTCTTTTGCTTTAACTTAGCATAAGCTAGCACAGCAGCCACACAGTGAGGAGTTGTCTGCACCTCAGCTTCTGATTTTTACCCCGGTCCAACACCCAGGCTAAAATAATAATAATATGTTTTTGCCAGATAGGTGTATTTGCATAACACTTTACAGTTTACACAGGGCTGTCACAAATAGGATCTCAGTGGGTCTCTCCATTATGAATCAACATTTTTGTCTCCCCAGGCTTGCTCCCGAGTGTAAACTGTTTTCTCGCGTCCCATTTCAGAGTTTTTCTGGAATGATCTGGGAGAGGTAAGCTAGGGTAGGGTATTATCATGCAAGCGGAGTTCAGTCAGGCTGTGGTTAGCCAACCAGGTGACCTTAGTTATTTAGCCTTTGTGAGCTCCGGCTGTGAGGTTGAAATCCAGGAGACTGGGAAAGCATCTGACATATAGTGTTAAATAAATACTAATTGTTGCCCTTAACAACACATTAATATAATCAATTGTGAATCTTCAGCTCGAAATATATTTCTTTTTTTTAAAGATTTTACTTATTTATTTGAGAAAGAGTGCAGAGCAAGAGAGAAAGAGAGCATGAGTTGGGGGGGAGAGGCAGAGGGAGAGAGAGAAGCAGACTCCCCACTGAGCAGGGAGCCCGATGTGGGGCTCCATCCCAGGACCTCGGGATCATGACCTGAGCTGAAGGCAGATGCTTAACCGACTGAGCCACCCAGGCGCCCCTTGGTTATATTTCTGTTACTCCATAATCATGTGTATAAAACTCTTCCCATTTCTAACCTATTTTTCCAGTAAGGGTTATTCATTATTAGTTGTCATAAACTTTTCTTGACAATAACGTACACGAATAGAGGGAGTTCAAAGGCATTCAGTGCAAAGATGTTAGAGGTGGGGTCACGGGAGGACCTATGAAAGTATGGAGCCCTGAGAAACGGCTTTGGTACATTTCAGGGGAACTTGGTGGAAATGGGACCTGGTGAAAATGTTTCCATATCTGTCAGCTGACGGAGTCTTTTCTGCAAATGTCCCAGGCAAACATTGAACTGCAGCAAATATCTTGATTAATGGATCAATCTTCACAACACTGTTGGCTGTGGGTGTACATCATCGGTATAGTTAAAGAAGTCAGGGTTGTAGTTCATAAAATTAGCATTTTTATAACAGCTTGAGATATAATTTACATACCATAAACATTAACCCTTTTAAAGTGTGCGGTTCATGTGGGGTTTTTGTATGGTCTAGGGCTGGGCAGCCATCATCACTAGATAATTTGAGAGCATTTTCATCACCTCAAAAAGAAATCCTGTATCCATTAACAGGCACTCCTCGTTTCCCGACTCCCACCTCTGGCAGCCACTAATCTCTTTTCTGTCTCTGTGGCTTTGCCTCTTCTGGATATACCATTTAAACGGAATCATGTAACATGTGGTCTTTTGTGACTAGCTTCTTTTACCCCCGTAATGTTTTTGAAGTTCATAAAATCAGCATTTGTTGTAATGTTAGGACGCGAGGTTGAGTTGAAAAGTCTCCAGGTACCCACCCCAACTCCTGGCCTATCGCCTGCTCTCATTTTCTTTTCTGTTTTTTAGGTGGGTGGGGGAGGAAGGTAATATGCTCTTATTGAGATATAACCTACATACAGTAAACTACAGGACTTAATTATAGAGCGTGGCTACAACCATGTGACCATCACCCACCTAAAAA
The DNA here is from genome assembly GCF_002201575.2 of Neomonachus schauinslandi. NCBI lineage: Eukaryota > Metazoa > Chordata > Mammalia > Carnivora > Phocidae > Neomonachus > Neomonachus schauinslandi. Next base: position 87,124,339 of record NC_058414.1, read on the forward strand.
TGCAGACTGTTAGAATCAGCCTAGAGGCCTCCTTGTGCGCCCCATTCCTAGTCATTACCCCCACCCCCAGGTACTTGCTGATTGTGTTTAATGTTAGTCTTCTGAGTGGCTGTCCCTGCGCACCCACATGGAACATGTGGTCTCTCACAGGCTATGCCATATTCGGATTTCAGAACAGACGTTTTCCTGCTGCCACCAGGCCTCGGTCACTGCATTCATGACTGTGGGTTCCCGTGGGAAATAAAGCAACACTAAACCTCCCAGGAGCCCCAAGCTGTGCACTCTGTGTCCTCCTCGTTCTTCTGGACCCAGTGACCTCCCCCCCCCAACCTTGTGAGCCTCCTCCTTGCCCGGGGCTCCAGCTTTCCTTCCAAATACCAAGGCTCCCTCCACACTGGCCGGGGCAGGGGGGAGGGGGGAGCCGCACCCTCCATCAGGTACAGTCTGAGGCAAACACTGAGCTCCAAAGTGAAGTCTTTTGAGGGGAAACCCCGATTTGTGACAGAGGCAGCGCCCTGTCCCTGCCACTTAGCCTGGCCCACTGTGGTGGTTTGCCAGCTGGTTTTTATCCTGATCAGCAGGGTATTCCTCTCGTGCGTGCAATTCCGTGTATTCGCTTCTCTGCCGAAATAAAAAATCTTGTATTCGGGAAATTAAGTTTTCATTTTAAATTCGCTTTATGGTCTTTGAAAAACTTTCGTTTTTGTGTGGTCCAGAGCTATAGGTTAGCATTAGCATTTAAATAGAGGTATTAACCGCGCTCAAAGACCTTCCTCTTATAAGGTGCCCTTTCTGGGAAGTTTTTCAAATCTGATACTTTTTTCTTCCTACAAAAAGAATGCAAATGCTATATATATTTTCCCCATCAAACACCCTTTTCTTTATTTATAGACTTAGGAGAACGGCATTGTTGAACAGTCTCAATTTAGTCTTTTTATATGGAAAAGGCCAGTTTAAAAAAATTGCTATTCTGTCCCTCCATGCCAGATTTTGTCTGCAGACTCTCAGAACGAATTTCCCCGGGGTTAATTATATCCTGTTATACCTCAAATCCCGATTGTAAACGAAGAATCTGGGGTAAATTCCTGCCCTGCAATAGGACGCTCTCAGTTACCAGTGTTCCCGGAATCCCCATGGAGAATCCCACGGACCAGGCTTGGAATCCACTGTCAGTCCATGAAGATTTGTGACCTTTTTCTCAGATTCTCGCTTTATCTGCCAGGCTAAGGTTATCAAGCCTGTTGTGTGTGGCTGTCAAGAGATTAAATAAGTTGAGGGTCGTACTCCTAATTTAGAATTTTATGTATAATTATATACATCTTAGTCCTATTAGAGACTACCTGATGCGTAATTGATGCTTAAATGTTTGTTGAGCAAATAAAGAATGGTTTTGAAAGGCACGATATCAGCACTGAGGAAGCTGAAGAGAGTCGTAAGACATCGGCTTTGGCATCAGGAAGCCTGCATTCTGGGAGAAGATAATAAATATATATTATGGTACATCCAAACAATTGAATCCTCTGCAGCCATTAAGAAGAATGAGGCAGGTCGATATGTACTGAAGTAGAACCATCTCCAAGATATATAGTTAAGTGGGAAAAGCCAAGTGCAGAAGAGCATGTAAACACCATTTCTCTTTAAATATGCGTGCGCGTGCATGCTCAGACACACTCATACGCATGCACATACACACACAAAACTACGCTGGGATATGTATAAAATGTATTTGGAAGGATACCCAGAAAACTAGTAACAGTGATGGGCTCTAGGAAAGGAAACAGGGTGGCTAGCTAGGAGACAGGAGTGGAAAAAAAAGGCTTAGTACTATATGCTTTTTTGTACCTTTTATTTTGCTTATTTAACAAACACTTGTATATTAGGTGCCAGGCACTGTTTTAAGCACTTTACAGGTATTAGCTCAATAAATCCTCCTAACACTCTATGTGGTAGGTACTATGGTAGCCTCCTGTTAGACCCTAGTAACTTTTTTTATTTTATCACTAATAACCTCTTTCAAAAGCAGATACTGCTCAGAAAGTCATATGTTAAATGGGGGACCCATGCAGTAACAGAGAAGAAAGAAGTTGTTCAGAGGAGAGCCTCATAGAGGAAAGAGATTTCATCAGTCTTGAGGTTTATTTAGGCTTTGATACATAAGTCCAGTGCCAAAAAGGACGAAGTATGTTCTAGGGACATTGACTAGCTCAGTTTGGCTTAAATAGAAGGTTGATGCAGGGGGAAAATGGAAGAAAGGGTGGAATGGGGGCCACCTTGGATGTCAGTGTTAGAAGTTTGGGGACTTGATGCTGTTCACACCAGTGAACACACAAGTATTTTTGTTTTGGGTTTGTTTGTTTTATACAGAATAGTAATCTGATCTGGTTGGAACCAGAGAAGATTAGTCTGGGCGAGTGAGTGAGCATGAGAGACTCCAGTAGGCGATAGTTGTCATAACCTACTGAGAAGAGACTCCAATCTGCGGTAATGAGACTGGAGATAAGCAAGGAGCATTAAAGTTGTTACACCTGGTGACGATCAGACAAGAGTCAAAACTGACATTGATATTTTGAGGTTTTGCAAACTTTGGAAGTTAGGCACCTGATAAGGGCATCTAGTAGAAATGTCTGGAAACCCGTGAAAATGAAGCTTTGATCTGTTGAGAGACCAGATCTTGAGGAAGAACATCTCATGCACAGTTAAGACTTTTGGAAGCAGAGAGAGGAGAAGGGCCAAGGCCTGTCTGTGAGGAATGCCTGTAGCGAACAGACAGAAGAGGAGCCAAGAAAGAAATGGAAGAATCTGAGGGAGCTGGAGGAGGACCTAGTAACGTGGCTTAAAGAGAGTTGAGTTCAGAATGGAAAACCGTCATGGGGAAGAGGACTAAGTAAAAGCCATTGTGTTTATCTACTATGATGTCATTGGTGACTTTTTTAAATGTAATTTCAGATAAAATGGAGGCTTTAGGAGAGACAGTGAATACAAATGGTTTGTTCGAGAAATTTCATAATGAAAAGGAGAAAAGAAATAAGATGAGAGATAGAGTAGACAGAGGATTGCATGAAGGTCTTGGGGTTTGTTGTTTGGATTTGGGTTTTTTTTTGTTTCTTGTTTTTTGTTTTCAAAAGAGGAGAAACTATAAGGATGTTTGAAGGTAGACATGAAAGAACCAGGGAAGGGGGTAGATACTAGATACAAGAGTTCAAAACAAAACAAAACCGTAGCAGGGTCCTAACAGCGTCGGGATCAAAGGCAGACGGCTAATCTTAGAAAAAGGAAAGAAAAGAAATCCCTCTGCTGAGGCACAAGGAAAGGATTAGTAAGAAACCATTTCTGTGAGGAGAATGATACCTCGTACGATCCCGAATATCCAAAGACATACCATATACAGGGCCGGTACAGAGTCCATAGTAAGTATTCAATAAAAGTTAGCTGTTATTGCTACCGTTTTTACACGGCAGGTGTCCTACCATGTCATTTGATTTAATCCTCAAACTTAACTTGTGATGTTACATTACCTACCCCACGTATAAATGAAGAAACTGAAGTTTGGACAAACCAAGAAGTGTCCAAGGTCATACGCATCAGATAAAAGTTGTGGGATTCGTGTCTAATTCTACCAGAGAATGAAAGAAAAGATGGAGGATTGCACATCATGAGCCAGAAATCGGTCTCTTCCCTCTGTCCTCCCCTTCTTTATTTGCCACCAGTTGGCCCACACCGAGGTGCTCCATATCTCCCTCCTGGAGCTGTGTCAGAAGACCCCTCTGCCTTTTACATGGAATAGCTATTTTATTCATAGTTCCTCCCCACTCAGTGTCAAAGAATCACAGACTGCTTTTTACTTTGTCCTCTGTCACTTAATGAGAGGGACTGACTGTTGGCTCTCTCAGTCATTCATTCCTTTTCATGATTCCACACCCACTAGATGTCTTATTCTCGGGCCAGGGGGTAATAAGGAGTGAGACAGAAGCCAACCCTATCACAGCCCCTGTGTTCTGGGAGGGGGCGGCAGACATTTATGTAGTAAATACTTACACAACACTTAACACCGTCCCAGCCACTCTTCTTCGTCATTTGATACTTGTAACAACCCTGTATTACCATTTCCTTGCTCAGATGAATAAAAGAAGTCACCAAGAGATTAGTAAATTGCCCAAGAGCATAGAAATAGTAAGAGACTGAACTAGGATTCAAATCTAGGTCACTGGCTCCTGGATCCGTGATCTTAACCACTCTAAGACGCTGTGTCTCTATATGTACATACATTTTTAAAATACGTATAACATAAAAATACAACTGTCCCCAGAAGACATTTTTAATATACATTTATGTTTCGATGAAGATCGATGCTAAACAGAAGTGAAGCTCAGTTCAGTTCAGAAGGACAAAGCTTGGTAAGTGGGGCAGGTATCCTTTTCGAGAAGGTGGTCAGGGAAAACCTCGCTCATTCCTAAGCTGACATTGGAACAAACATTGGACTGAATTTCTTTTAATCCTCTAATTTCCTCCAACCTTTTGTCCCTTTAATCCCATTTGATGCTCTTTTCTGATTTTCTTTCAGTTGGCTTAGGGTATAAAGCAATACAGAACTATGAAGCACAACAAAGGGGGGTTATCATCACCTCCTTGACCTATAACTGGTACTTTTTTTTTTTTTTTTTTACAGGTAGTAAGAAAATTCTCTGGTTCCATGTCCTTACACCGCCCCCCCCCACACACACACCCTCACGAACCATTTTTACCAGTGCTGTTCTAACGTTTCTCCCCACTATAAAATATAGAAGGGTAGAATTTCTTCTAGAGAAATTCTCTTGGGTTTTTCCAACATGTATCTCATTTCATTGTTTTCTGCCCCTAACTCTGAGTTCTCTGGAGTCCTTTACATTCTTTCTCTTTCTTTGTTGCTGTTCACAGCCCTTCCCCATTTAGTAACATTTGCCCTTTGCGGCACCTGTATGTGCTCGCACGTTAATTAAGGTATTAAGTGAGATCAGTTATAAGCCAGTGTTCTCAGCATTCACTCGATGCTTTCTCTCTGAATTTGTTGATTTGCCTTTATCATTACCCTTTGTTTGTTCTTCAGCCTGTGTCCTATCACAGGTAGCCATTCAAAATAAATTCACTTTGCTAGTTATATTTTTTTTAGAGGCACTGTATTAAAATGGTTCACTGACATCCACGTATATATCAGCCACAGTGGTCTTTTCATCCACCACATTCACATTGCTACCCAAAGCTATCCATCACATTTGTCAGAGTATTGGGGTTTTTAATTAAACCCTGCTGGATATGTACATATTTCCATTAGCTCTTTCTGATTTAGTCTATCATTTTTCTAATTGACATCGGTTCTGAGTCACATGTCCTTGAATCTCAGGTGGCCCATTTTGTAGCTTTGGTTTATTTAGGTTTTCTCGCTTCTGTAAATAACCTGAGGATTTAGTAAATAACACCCTGGAGTATTTGCCATTGGGACCTGCTGATTTGCATATGCTCACGCTTTTCAAATAATCTGCTGGGTTTTTTTGTTCTTCTGCCAAACCCATTTTTCTTTCTGGCCCTTCAGTCCTAAAAGATACTTTTTTTTTTTTTTGTCTCAGCAAAGTAGAGAAATCCCCTATAACAATATTGAGAAGTGTCCTGGGGTCCCTAACTAAGGCCAAAAATCATTAGTAAGGGTTTGAGTAACTTAGCCAACTGATGGCTGAATTAACGTTCTTGCATCTAGGCTCCCCAGCAGTGATGATGGCTTGCAGTGAACTATCCATTCAGCTCTACCCAGACCTTGTCTAAACACACTTGTGAGGTAGCTGGCTAGGGGCAGAGTCAATGGCTAAAGAACAGAACTAACTGGCAGCTACTGGAATATTCTAATGGCAAGTTCTTCCATCGAAGCCATGTAGTCCATGCCTATCCTCACTGACCTTTCTCCCCAAACACTTACAGGTAGAGGAGGATCTCCATATTATAAATATGGAAACCCAACACCAGTTACCCCTTCACTTCTCCATCCCATCACTAACTGGTAGTCACTGGAGCAGAATCCTGTCCTTGGCTTCTGTTCCTTGTCTGGCGCCCTCCAACTCTTTTCTTCTTTACCACATACCAAGAGAGAGGAGCAGAATGGGCAGGCTGGCTGGCAAGCCCAGATTTATTTTACTGTAAAGTATTTACCTAGTATCCTAGATACCTTTGATCTGGGTCTGGGATGTATTTTTTAAAGTGTAGTTAAAAGAAGCTTCTTGAAGCCAAGGACTATACCTCTGTAATTTTCTCTGTTATATAGTAGTCCCCGCTTATGTGCAAGGAATGACTTCCATGACCCCGCCACAGATGCCTAAAACCACGGATAGCGCTCAACCCTATGTATACTATCTTTTTCCTATACATAGTACCATTGGCAAAGTTTAATTTGTAAATTAGGCACAGTAAGAGATCAACAACAGTAACTAATAGTAAATAGAACAATTATAACAATCCACTGTAAGAAAAGTTATGTGGTCTCTCTCAGAATATCTTGTATTCATCCTTCTTGTGATGGTGGGAGATGATGAAATGCCTATGTGATGAGATGACGTGAGGTGAATGACGTAGGCATGTGATGTAGCATGAGGCTGCTATTAGTGATACGTCAAGAGGAGAGTCATATGGACCATGGCTGTGGACCATGGTTGACCGCAGATAACTGAAACCACAGATAACAAGACTGTGGATAAGGGGGCATTACTGTATTAACTTTTAAGATGTTATTAGAGCTTCCTAAGTACTAGTGATAATAATACTAGATTTTCCTTTGAAGAAATCCTTTGCATTATTTATTGAAAAGTTGATAAATGCTTAAAACTGAAAAAGCCATAGGGCCTCTGAATTATTTTTGTTCTGCATATGTCAGCAACCATTTCCCAGATGGCTAATCTGGGAAGTATAGATAATATACAGTATAAGGGCCTTGTGCTAGTTGGTAAACAATATGTAGCTTTGAGACCACCAAAGTACATAATACTATCTCCTTTTATCAACCTGTGATCTTCGATAAATTATTTTTTTAGATTGAAAAAACTCTCTAAAGTGATATTCAGCACAGTATAACTCTCCTTAACCTGGATTCACCTTTTGATAACCAAAAGAACATTTACAGGAGTATGAGACAAACACAATTATGAAAGTAAAATGACGGACCTAAATAAAAATCACAGAACAAGAGGGTAATTCTATTCACTCTTTCATATTTCATTATTTGATAACATCAGAAGATGAATCCATCAGAATTGCTTTGGCAAGGCAAACAGAAATGTGCCTGATCAATATTTATTAAAACCTTCAAAATGGGAGAAGGAGTTGAGCAGACTTCTTAATGGACTGAATAATTATTCATACAAATGGGGTTTGACCGAAGGCAGTGCCAGACCAAAGAGACACAGTTTTAATTGTACTGAATTTAAAATGCAGATCTTCCTTTAGCCCTGCTGTAGAAAACTTAGTTTAAAAAATTATCTGATGGAGCAGAGAGTGACATATGAATCCTTAAGTTGTCGAGAAGGAAATTTCAGCCACAGATATTATAAATTTAGAAGGTGTTGCGAAGGTGGGGAGCAAAATTTCTAGCTGAGGGAACCAGAAGAAATTTTCTTCCCATTTCAGGGACTATCAGTGAGCTTGGGAGAGGGTCATCATCTCAAAAGTGGTGGACCTCCAAGGAATTCCTTTGTTTTGAGTGGTTGTGTTCTCCGAAGAGAAACAAAGCAAGGCTCTGGAGGCTGCTATCAAAAATATCAGGGTAACGTTCCCGAGAAGGATGAACACAGCCAACGTTAGCTTTTAACATCTCCTCAGGAGAGACACTTGCCATTACTACTGAAGCATGCTGGTTATCAGAACTCGGCCAGCAGGTAACTGCAGTTTAAGCACAGTGCTGTCCATGAAGGCAGTGTGTGTGTGCCACTTTCTATGAAGAAGATGTAGGTAGGTGCCCCTTCAAGCCTTAGCACAGCAGATTCTCAGACTCTGACTTCCTCTTGAATGATTTTCTACTGCCACCAGCTGAGTGAATTTCTACGCTGTCTTTTCTAAAGACCACACTTCTCTTCTGGAATCCCCTGATCCGAACAAAAATCTGCACCCAGTCTGTTGTCAGGAATGTTAAAAACCATCCCTATAGAACATAAATCTAATTCTGCCCCCACCTCTCTGAAAATTATTTCGCTTTTCTCTACCTGAGTTTTCTCATTCCCGAAATGGAAATAACTTCCTCGATTTCAAATTAGAATTTTCAATCATATCTGTAATAAACTCTAAGCTCTTTGAAGGGGAAGACAAATGAGAGCAATTATATTATGTTTTTTAATAAACTAATTTATTCTTCTGACACACAGGATTACCATCCATTTTATTATTGGTCTGGAAAGTACACATCTGAGCTAAGTTTACACTTGTTCAGAATGTTTCCAAATCAATCAGTGCAGCGTCTCACCTACTACGGTTCAGGGAAAATCAGCATCAGCTAATTCTGATGGAAGCCTGTGGTTTTTAAGGGAGCAAGCGGAGGACACTATAAAGGTTTTAAAATCCAAAAATGCTTAAATAGCATCTGCCCTGACCTCTTTGTTTTCCATATGGGAAGCAGAAGTCCAGAGAGCCGACAGCCTTTGCCCAGGGTCACACAACCAGTTAGCGGGGAGTGAAAGACTTAACCAGAATCTGAGCTCAGTTGATCTCTTGAGTATTTACTTCTCTCTAAGTCGTTCTGCTATAACTACCTCTTAATTATTTATGGGATGATTATCTAGTTTATGGATTATTCAGTTCCTTTCTTTTTCTCCATTTCCCTGCTTATTACCATGGACGCCATTGAGTGAAGAGAGAAAGACAAGAGTTGAACGTTTTATCCAACAATTTAGTGACCCATCTACTACTGGGTTTTTGATTAAAGTTCTCAAAATGCTGCAGCTGTCGGCTAAAAAGAATGTGGGGGGCTACTGTCAATACTAAGTTATATTCAGGTAAAATTTTCCTCCTTCAAAATTTAAATTTGAGAAGCCTACTTCAGAGCCCAATTCTCTTGTTGACATTATTACTTTCATTATCTCAGGAAGGACTAGATGAGAAAGCCTTTACAGTGACTTTGCTTAATTATCCCTCTTCCTCAAGGAAGTAATCAGTCAGAAGGGCAGCCAGCTTTTGGAAATAAAAGTCGCTTTGTCTGTTACCCGCTTGGAAAGGGGCAAAAAGCGAGAAATAGGTGACAAAATGAAAAAGCCAAAACTCATTTCTGTAACTTTTGAGTGCTGACTGGACAGCATGACTTCATTATTTGTTTCAGAGTGCTGAATTCCCAGATCAAATCCAGTGCTGTTCAAATATAACTACAAAGTGTGTAAATGAATTTTGAATTGCCGAAATACTGGCTTGTTCCATTACAGTGAAAGGCAGAGAGTTGAGTTCGTATGTGGATTTTATTTTGTCCCTGTTGCCTGAATCAGGACTAAAATTTGCTATACAACTTTTCTTTGCAGTTAGTACTTTTGCTTTTTACAGCTTCCATTCTGTCCATATTATAGTGGCTTTGGAGTGAGTACAGGTTCACAGTCCTTGATGTTGAGGCCTTAGACAGATAGCCCAGTTTGCTCATCTGTGCAGTGTGGATGATTGCAGCAGCTACGTCAAAGGGTTGAATATGGCAGTGCACCTAAAATTTAGACATTATTATTAATAGTACCTCAATCAAGACAGGTTCTCACACCCGGCATGAGACATAACCAGGTAGCCATGGAAAATACAGTTTTCCTTCAGGGATTTAGGACTCTGGACCCCACTCTGTAAAGGGAGGCAGATGGCAAAGCTTTCCCCAGGGACTGTGGACAGCCCCCAGTTAGCACCTTCTTTCCATCCCCACCCCCAGACTCTCAGGACTGCCTGCAGGTCCAAAATTGACAGTTGCTGTGTGGGAATAGCTGGTTTTATCGGGGCTTGCTTTCCTCAATTTACAAAGAAGGGAGCTGAAACTGTTTGCAATAGCCTTCAGAGATGCAGTGATAACTTTTACGATGAGTATGGCAGAGTGGGAGGTAGAACCAGGGATGAGAGACTAGAATGGTCCTTGCTCCTTGTTTATGGAAATTTCTGAAGAGCCCTTAAATAAGAAGAGCACTTATACTCAAAATATACAAAGGTATCAACAATTTGTTTATATGTACATACAGACTTACATACATTAAAAAACAGTAAGTAGGTGAAAAATGGTTTAACTTCATGTATGTTAAAAGAATATGAGGAGGTAGGTGCAGTCCTATGTTGTTGATAGGAAGAAAAATTGAAGCAACTTTTTTAGGAAGCAGTTTGGCAGCACTGCCCAAGTCCTAAATACTATACTTATCTTTGACTAAATCTGCTTTGGAATCTATCCTCAGGAAAGAAAGTGTTTAAAATTGGAGACAAAGGGGCTCCTGGGTGGCTCAGTCGGTTAAGCGTCTGCCTTCGGCTCAGGTCACGATCCCGGGGTCCTGGGATTGAGCCCAATGTCCGCACAGGCACCGTGCTCAGCGGGGAGCCTGCTTCTCCCTCTCCTTCTCCCGCTGCCCCTCCCCCTCACTCATGCTGTCTCTCTCTCTCAAAATAAATAAATGAAATCTTTTAAAATAAATAAATAAATAAAATTGGAAACAAAAGTGTCCAATAGGCTGTCAACCCACATAGTTCAACTGTAATAGAGAAATTGGTAGAACATCACATATGGAAAACAAACACTGGAAGGAAATGCAAAAATGTGGTATGTCTTTATAAAGGACTTATAGGAGTAATCTTTTTTGTTCTGCTTAATCTTTGTGTTGAGTCCGTATAGTCTATATGACATGTAAATTAATTTCCCAGCCAGAGAAAGATAAACTAAACTCCATTTGAAAACTTTTAAAGAGGAGCCCTGCCCAGCTTCCCAACATGCCCTTCCTGGCCTCACTTGTGTAGATAGTTGCCAACGCCATCAATGGGGAGAAAGAGTTACAGTTCAATACCGTTAAAAAAGTAAGAAGAACAAAACACAGGGAAGAACAGCCCGTTGCAAAAGGGAACGTGAAGAAGGTAGGAGAACATAATCTGTCTGCACCAGAACCAAGTATGGACGCTGTCAGATTCTGGACTGGGCGCAGGAGACCAGTCTAGGTGACCCCCCCCCCCCACCCCCACCACTCTCCTATTGCTCCACCTGCCTCCCTCTACACTCAGGCCACTGTGGGAACTGCTGCCCAAAGGTGCACAGCAAAGAGAGAGAGAAGCCAGGGGAGGAAGCCACCTCCACCCATCAGGGTGACCTGGAACTCTGGTCTCCAGAATAGGATCCTTAGTCCACGTCTGGCAGTTGGCTCCCGGATGTTATGGGCTTTGAAGAGACTTGCCGTATAAGTCATGAGCCAGAAAAGGCCTCAATCAAATGTGTGTTCGCTGATCCCATCCGGGCAGCTAAGTGCTGTCTCCTGCAAAATGGGATGCCTGGAAGCCGTGGCTGCTATTGTAATGCTTGATGATAAAGATCAAGCTTTCATTTTCCCGGAGCTTCAGTGAGTGCTGGTAAATTATTTATCCCAGTTGGGTTACATGATTTCATTTCAGCGTGTCAGTGTTTATCCTGGAGGCCCATTCTAATTGTACAGTTTGGGGGCATTTTCCTATTTTCTCCTTGGGGCATCTTGTAGCACCCTTTCTCTACCTCCAATTACAACTGTTGCTGTGCTGATTTAGTGTCGTCTTTGCTACTGGGTACTATTCTGCAAGATGAATGAATTTCATTCCATCTTTAAATATTTATGTTTCTTCATGACCTAATATATCATCGTGGTTATGGGTAATTTTTTTCCCTAACTGCAGAAAATACACCATCAGTTACCTGTCGATTTTGTTTAATAACTCAGCTTTGCAGTTCTGGGACAGTGTTCATCTGAGGCTCTAGAGGACTCTTTTAGTCTCCGAGTCCACTTCAGAGTGTCATTCTGGGATTTATAAAGGTCTTCATTGCACAGAGGATATTGAAACGTTAAGGACTTAAGTGGCTCACCCTTTATCACTTACCACACTGGAGGATCCAGGACGAGAAATCAGGCATCTTTGTTTTGTTGTTTGCTCCCAGCATGGAACAGTGGTCTCTGTAGAAAACCAGCCAGTATCCCTGGAAACAATTCATCAGATTTTTCAAAAGAAATCCAATTTCGTCTGGTTAGATGGGCTCGATGTTACTTCTTAAGATAAATGATGAAAATACCAACATCATAATACAAAGAAACCCAATTCTTCTGGTTTAATCTCAGTGAAAAGCATAACCATCCACTTACTGCTTCTGTCTCCTTCCCTAATGGTTTTAGGTCCTTGGCTCAAGGAGATGGGAATGGTTCTGTAACTCTTCCCACACCAGAGAGACTCTGGGTCAGAGACCCAGGTGGTTCGGGACCTTTGGGAATCACAGTAGCTGGGGTGGGTCCTGAGGAATCTGCACTTTTCATAAGCCCCCCAAGCACTTTCTAGCTGGAGAACCACCAGCCGAGAACTGCAGTCATCATGTCCCTTCTAGCTTTGAAAGAATCATGAGCCCCCCAATTCTCTCTCATTACATTAGTTAAGTCTAGATTTGAACATGTACTCTTTTCGAGTGAGTTTTAAAAGGTCTTCTTAGGTAGTTCCCTAAATGGGCAGCTCTCTCCCTCACCTGTGCATCCGAGGGAAACCAAATTAGATGATGCAGGGGGCCCCATTTCTCAAAACAGGGGCTGGTATCAGGGAGGGAGCCAAGGTGTGCCAAGGGACACGTGAAGCCATCAGATAAATATGATGCATCTTCCTACAGCATCAGGTTTTTCTTAAAATTTGTATTTTTAAGTTACAACAGATGTATTGTGGAGTAAGGATAGTTCACATGGGTTTTATGCTGAACATGAAGCTTCAGAAAAGTTCCTGACCGTATCTGCTACTGGGCTCCCAGAAGTCTGCAGGCTGGAGGCTAATTTGCCTCTTCTATTAGAAGTACCTCTGTCAACATCAAGGTTACCTTTGACCAGTGATTTCTAAATATGTGGTTCCAGGAAGTTAAAGTGAACACTCACTTACAGAAAACTAGCCCCAAGAGGACCCTCTACACAAGGATGTTGACCCTTTTTGCTGCCTGGAGTCACTCATAAACTTGCCAATATAAGATGAGCACTCATTATTCCTGCCACTATTTAGGAAATATTTGTGAAAGCGTATTCTTTTTTTTTTTTTAAGAATATGTTAATTAGAAAAGGAGGTTTAGCAGAGCAGGAAAAGGAACTAGCCATGTGAAAAGACACTAATGCCCTTACTGACCATATTCCCATTGTAACAACAATTTATAAAATATTCCTAAAATTATGAGCTCCCAGAATATATTCCTTACTACAAGGATAGCTTACTTCTCACAGAGGATGTTCTTTTTATCAAGATGTTCCTGACAAACAAGAAACAAATGCAAGACCCAAGTCCAATGATCCTGGTAGGTCCGATTTATCCCTTCATCTCTGGAGTTGCCTTGGGCCTTCTGCCTTGGTCTGCCCCTGCATTGAGGCAGAGCTGCCTTTCCTGTCAGGGAGAGAGAAGGAAGTAAACTGTGCCTGGGAAGGCTTCTCTGTTCTTTGCCTAACCAGCTGTCATAGCATCGCTTGGCCCAGAGCCTGTACTCAACTTTACCTCCTGCGTAATTTGTAGTAAACGTGCAAGCCTCAGTGCAGACTCCGTGAGGGATAGTGGTGGCATGATGTTGGTTTTAAGAAGGGTAAATGGCTGCCTTCTCCTTTCCTGACTCCTACCTCCCCCATCTTCTCTCTGCATTGGAGACTCACTGTAATGCCTGTTTCTCTTACGGGTACTACTCTTCTCTCCTCCACCCAGGAAAATGGCCTTGCAGCCAAATGGATCTCAAGTCTGCAACTTTTTGCGAGAATTATGGCTAATCCCCTGCCCCCCCAGACCATTCTGTGTACCACTGTCACCTTAATTTTCCAGAAGCACAACTTGGATGGTGCTTCTGTTCTCAACAGAACCTTGGGGAGTAAGGGAGTGAGGTCCCTTACTGACTTGACTAAGTCTAATGTTCTTTATTAATTTAACTAGCCTGATGTCAAACAGTCTGCCTTCTGGCTTCAACTGCCTTTTCCCACAACTTTGCTGTCCACCTACACTCCCCAGGCTAATCAGATTCCTCTTCCCAGGAGGAGTCTTTGCTTCTGCTCTTCTCTTTTCCCTTAATCTAGAATTTCCTCCCTGGGAGCCCTGCCTGACAATATTGTACCCCATATGAGGTCTTCCTTGATTCTTCACCTTCCCCTCAGCATGGTGGGATTTCTCCTTCCTCTGCTATAATTTTATAACATTTATACTTCCTTCATGTCACATGGACCATTATTCTTGTCTGTATCTGTGAAGAAGGAGAGTGAGAAACTTGGGTGCATATCCTGCCACAGCCCCTCACTTCTTTGGGATGCTAAACAAGTCCTGTAACTTGGCCATGCTTCAGTTTCCTTATCTGAAAAAAGTGACTAATAGCTCCCTAGGTGTAGTGAGGGTTAAATGACCCAGTACATGAAAATGAACTTCGTCAACAGAAGTGCAATCATTATTTCCCTACTTTTCATTATCTTTCCAATTTATCTCTGAGCTATTTGAGGAGAGAGGCCCTGTCTTGCTCATCATTATATACTTACGTTACTATCATTACATTCCTGTTAATTATTACTATTTCACATAATAATAGCTAATATTTATGGAGCATGTATGTTTGTCGGGCGCCATTCCAAGTGCTTTATATGGATGAATTCTTCCAATAACCCTAAGAGGTTGGTACTATTATTATCCCACCTTATGGAGGAGAAAACCATACATTTCACAGAGCCTCCAGCGAATAAATAAATGAATGAGGGGTTGAATAAGACAAAAACAGCTTTCACAGTGCCTGCCAGATGATTATTTCTCTCCTTCCTGGTTCTGCCCCTACTTCTTTTTCTTTGGATCTTCCTAGGTGAATATAACATTAGGGCAAATCTTGAGTGAACGGAGACCCTGAAAGATGTGAGTTCTCCCGGAACCTTCATTTAGACTTATTCTCATGAAGAAAGCTCCACTGAGCTCCAAGAGGACAGAGATCGTGTTTGTCTTGTTCTCCATTATATTCATAGGACCTAGAACAATGTCTAGTGATCGACAAATGCTTATGGAATAAGTAATCTATAAACAGCATATTCATCACCACTGAAACCACATAAATGGCTGACAATGGAGATGGTGAACAGTGTCCCCTGTTTCTTCCTCAGGCAATATTACGAGATGTTATACAACACGGCCGACGAACTCCTGAACCTGGTGGTGGACCAGGGCGTGAAGTACACGGAGCTAGAGTACATCCACGCCCTGACCTTGCTACACCGCAGCCAGACTGGGGTGGGAGACCAGACCACCCAGAACATGAGGCTGCAGCGGCTCAAGGAGATCATTTGCGAGCAGGCTGCCATCAAGCAAGCCACCAAGGATAAGAAAATAACGACGGTTTAATCGAGCACAGGTGGGGGGTGGGGGCGCTATTTTTGTTTACTCAGTCACACTTGCTTCTTTCTCCGGTATGTTATTTGGTATATTTGAAGCAGACTTGCTTTTCTCTGCACTGATACTTTAGTGGAGAGAAGACAAGACGATATATTTTTTTTTCTGTCTCTTTACTTTGGGCTTTTCATATAAACTGTAACGGGAGTTTGCAGTACAGAATGTTTTGATTTAACGTCTACTCTAATGCAGTCAGTTCCAAAGGGTTGAGTGACTAGGGTGGGATGGGAGGAAGGTTATATCAAATTGGACTCTGAAAAAATGAATGCACAAATTACAACTACCCAACAGTCTTTAGAAAGCAGACTGCTCCCTCAGTTTTAGTCCCTTCTTAAAACACTTCATAGGGTTCTCTTACACAAAGAGTAGATCTTTACTCTCTTGACCCTGTCATTTTACAATACAGTGAAATAAGCATATGTGCATTGCTTTTTATCTCTGTTGCCAACATCAAATCAGTGGCTTCTCAGCTGGCTGTGATTTTCAACAAGTTTTCCTAACCAAAACAGGACCTCTTCAGGGCTACGGGGAAAAGTCCTCTTATCCCAGTCCCTGGGCGAGTTTTGTGTGCGGCCGTTTGTACACAGAATATAGTCAGTGTATTGCCTTTTCATCTTTACTTCTGCTGCATCAAAACCAAGAGCCTTCAAATTAATCACAAAAATGGAAGAATGAAAGGCAGTCCACCCTCCTCTTGATCTTTTAACCTCTACTTTCCAAGAGTAAATAATGGTTAGAGAACTTTTACTCTCAGTTAAACATTGTTTGGATGTGAGTGATTCTTAGATGCTTACTTGCTCTCGATGTGAGCCCCTAGGTCTTTCTCACTCAGCTGAATGCACGGAAGATGGGACAGCGTGACATTCGACCTCTGTGCACCCACCAGCGGAGGCCATTTCTAAAGTGTTCCCAGGTGGTTTGGGTGCTCACCTCTCCTGGCACACTGAACCCCACCATTGCCCCCCAAGTCTCCAAGCATTCCTGCTACCCATGGTTGATATGTCACAGGAGAAAGCAAGGCACTGACTGGGACACACCTTGGAAACATGTGGAGAGGAGAGCAGAAAGGATTTTAAGCATACACGGCAGCTGGGCCTCACATTGTGATGATCCAAAATTGTATACCTGTTTGTACAGCTTTGGTCTTGGTGGGAAAAACAAAATTAAAAAATGTTTTGAGAAGCTGAAATGTGTGTTGTTTTTCTTGTGTTCCTTACTCAGCAAACATTCCCTGAGGGCCTAATGTGTGCCAAATGCTGCTAAGCATAGGGGCAGATACTAGACAATGAGGGAGGGCACTCGTTATCTACCTTTAAGACAGAGTATGGGCACTGGATTCTAACCAAACCCTAATGGATGTGCACTCAGAGCTGAGTTAGAAATCAGGACCGACAGTGGGAATTCAGCAGGCAGCCGAAAGATGGTCTTCCAGAGGGTTCTAGAAGGAATACTGTAAATCTGTGTGCTTCAGAGGCCTGGTTGGAAAGAAGTTGAATCCATGTAGGAGAAAACCGTGGAAACAACAACATCGTAGGAAAGTAGTCTACCCAAGAAGTGGGGGTGGGAGAAGGGAGATCAGGGAACTTCAAGCCGACCCCTTCGGTTTGGAGGCCTCCTCTTAGTGGCCGCAGCTTCCCAGCATAGCTTTGGTACCTTTTCTCCTTCCTTCCACTCTAGGTATAGAACCCTGGGTGGTTACAAGGCTACCAAAAGAGCTAGGGGTGGATTGGTGAATGCTTAAGATAGTTTTATTGGATGTGGAAAGGTTTGGCGTGGAATGCCAAGAACACTGAGAACCAGAAGGAAAATGGCAGATGGTCTGCTGCAGGGGAGCATTTAGGAAAGTAGAATCCCTGCTTTGCTACAATAGTGATAGGATTGAAAAATGTCAGTTCTGCACCAAAAAAGTGATGTATGCCTCTCTGTCCAAGACATTCAAGGCACAGATTTCTTTGTAGGATGGCACATCACTCATTTTTTAACAGGTCAAGGACAGCCAGTGTCCTATTCAGTGGATGGTCAAATGGGTGCAGATGGAAGGACTCCATTCATAGAAGCCCAGCCCCTCTCTGAGACCTCATTCTTGCCTGAATGTTTTCTCAGCCTGACCATCATTAATTTATGTTTCAAATAGCTTGGGGAAAAACTGTCAAATACAGCCAAGTTGAACTGGCAACCAAACCCAATGATCTTCCTGTCAAGTCCTATCCATGGATGTCTTAGCGCTGCTGCATTCATTCGGTCAAGAAGATGTAATTACCCGTTACAATGATATGGGATTCATGTAGTGGCAAGCAAGAGAAGCAGTCCCTTAGGACATGGAGCTTATACTTCCAGTCTGACAAAGAGTTACCCACCTTCCACCCCGATCTTACCCTCCCCAGAGGTTTTTTTTTTTTTTTCAATATTTTATTTATCTGACAGAGACACAGCGAGAGAGGGAACACAAGCATGCTTGTGGGAGTGAGAGGGAGAAGCAGGCCTCCTGCGGAGCATGGAGCCCAATGTGGGGCTCGATCCCAGGACCCTGGGACCATGACCTGAGCCGAAGGCAGACGCTTAACGACTGAGCCACCCAGGCGCCCCCCCAGAGCTTTTATTTACCATTCAATCCACCAAAACCACCCTTTCATTTAGAAAGACATCTTCTGGGATTGAGGACTAACATCTTCAGCCTGACGCTCTGCTGCTTGCTTCTGAGCTTTGCCTTTCTGGAAGCTGGGGACTGTATCTCACTGTTCACTGGGCCCTCCCTGGCTAGCCAGAGCCTGAAAGTTCCCCCTTTACCATGCGTGGATGGAACAAATGGATTCCTGCCTCCTGGGTTCCATGAACAGCCTGAGGCCATTGCGTTTCAGATTCTCACGCAGGAGCACAGCTGTGGCTGCCTCCCAGCACCGGGACACAGAAATTTCACAGTAAAAAACAGAGGCTATCAGGCTTCAACAAGCCCTAGCAGGTCCCCACGCCACTGGAGGCAAAATGTGATGAGAAGCCCAGCCAAGAGGCTGTCCTTGGAGCGGGAGGTGATAGGAAAAGAAGGAGTGTCCCCATCAACCAGACTGTGCTTGAAGAAGCAGAGTTTGTGTGGAAATCCACACACCTGAGAGCAATTGTCTTAATGGGGCAGGGACATAAAGCAAATTGGGCCTAATTTGGAGGGAGGGAAATGAGGTACCCAGAAGAAGAAAACAAAGAAAGACTTGGCTCAGCAAAGGTCTCAGCTCTGTCCTAATTAGGCCTGGTTGTTATAAGAAGTGCATAATTAATAAGCGTGTGACCAGATGTGAA
Source organism: Neomonachus schauinslandi (assembly GCF_002201575.2). Taxonomy (NCBI): domain Eukaryota; kingdom Metazoa; phylum Chordata; class Mammalia; order Carnivora; family Phocidae; genus Neomonachus; species Neomonachus schauinslandi. The sequence goes on from NC_058414.1 coordinate 87,143,218, forward strand.
ATACAGCAGAGCCTTTTTCTGAAATGGAAGTTGTAATGAAGTGTACACAGCTGGAAGGAGTTGTCCTAATTTGGCTGAGGCGGGCAGCCTGCCTGGAATTTTGAGGAGGTGTAGTAAGCGGCCCACCACGGGTTTACACCTGAAAACAACTAATCCTTTTCCAACGGGGCTGGGCTGTAATGAGATATAGCTAATTATCATGAGTGTAATGAGATGCAAAAGCCACTGGAATTGAGCTGGAAATCTCTTTAAAAGGGAACTCAGAGGCAAACACGAGAGAAGACTCTGCTAATGGGACGAGGTGTGAGTCTGAGGAAGGGTGCCTGGTTTGAGGGGTTGCTTCGACATCCCTGCCAAAGACTCGTGTCTGTAATTAAAGATATTGCTGGGACATTCACACACCTGGAGCGGGAGTCCCTGGGAGTCTGGGAATGCAGGGTCCTGTAAAAGCTGCACATGTATTCTTTTAAATGTATATACAGCTTATGTGTGTCCACACACACAAAAGATGAGGTTAGGAGCTGTCGGGTGAGTGTAGCTCCCATTATATTCCATTTTTATTTATTTATTTGACAGAGAGAGACACAGCGAGAGAGGGAACACAAGCAGGGGGAGTGGGAGAGGGAGAAGCAGGCTTTCCGCGGGGCAGGGAGCCCGATGCAGGGCTCGATCCCAGGACCCTGGGATCATGACCTGAGCCAAAGGCAGATGCTTAACGACTGAGCCACCCAGGCGCCCCTATTCCATCCCTTTTAGAAATGTGGCCTCAGATTTCCTGCTGACTTATGCAATACTTTGCATAAGAGGAGAAAAACTGGCCATCTCTTCATCCCAAATGTACTTGCCTACCAGGCTGAGCTTTCTTTCACAAGTGTATTTACTGCAAGCGATCAGGAAAACAGCACCTGGTTTTTGCTATTATTTTTATGATTGCTATTATGTTATTGTAGATATCACTTACTGAGCACTTACTATGTGTCAGATGCTGTGCTAAATGCTTTACCACATTATCCCAATAAATCCTCAAAAAATCCTATGAGACTGTTACCTTTATCGTCCCTACTTTGCAGAAGAAACCAAGGTTCACATTAAGATGTGGCCCAGACAATACCAATGCCAGAGTTCAGGCTTGGCACACCTCTCTTCTCATCCCTTGGGGCAAAGGAGAGACCCTCACGTGCTATATTTGAGCTCCAAGTGACGTTCTCCCCAGAGGGAGCCACTCCCAGACTGAATTTAAGGCTGCCTTTCCCGCTCTTCCTCTGCTGCTCCTCAGCTCCCTATGGCCAATATATCTACAAAATCCTTGAACACAAGAACCTTCGGCCCAGGGGCTGGACCCAGCCAGCTGGAGGCTGATGACCCATAGCTGGACCAAAGGCTGGAGCATTGGGGGGGGCGGGGACTAAATGCTCAGGTTTTAGAATCTCCTGTAGCTTGGGTGGGGGGATGGGGTAACTGGGTGATGGGCATTAAGGAGGGCACTTGACGTAGTGAGCACTGGGTGTTCTATGCAACTGATGAATCACTAAACTCTACCCCTGAAACTAATAATACACAATATGTTAACTTGAATTTAATAAAATCTTGGGAAAAAAAAAGAATTCTCTGTACCTTGGCTCAGGATGTCACCTCAGCCTTATAGAAGTGGTTTGCTGTTGTATAAACTATGAAATGCCCTAAGCTTCAGTTTCCTCATCTGTGAAATGGGATAATAATAATAATAATAATAATAATAATAATAGCTCCTATCCCACAGTTGCTGTATAGAGTAAACAAGGTGTTCAGCACCTGCCATATAATAAATATGACATCTGCATCATATCTAATAATATTTTGTCTGTTTCTTTGAGGAGCTGTTGACCCAGTATCTAGAAAACCTGCTCTGTGGATGTGGCGTAGGAGCGCAACCACCTTGACAGGGCTCCTTGTCAGAAAGCCCTGGAATCTGCCGGGCGGGGCCCCGGATGCTGCTGCTTGTACTTGAAGCCTGAAGCCACCAGACCACAGCAGTTCAAACTCTGTCACTGCATTGTTTGAGCCCCGTCTCCAGCACAGGACACCTGCCCTCCAGGGTCTGCTTCCCTTTTAGCTGGTAATGAGTTGGCATCTCATTGCCTGCGCATGTATCATGCGCATCTCATTAAACTATGAAGGCTCCAGGACCCATTAGGGACCAGGCCTTAACAGACAGAACGGCCTTCTGCCCGGGGTTTGAGTTTGCTGTTACTCTTCCAGCCTAGGCTGAGCAATATCAGATCAGGGATCTCTAAAAGAAGTTCATAAATTGATCTAAGAAAGTGAAGTGGAAAAAATGTCTTTTTTTTTTCCTCTAAATCAAATCTGGCTCCGAGCTCCCACTTACTATTCTCAGCAAACGCCTCAACTGCAGTAATTTTTTGTGGTTTCCTGATAGGGAGGTAGGGAAGAGGCTTCCCTTCCTTTGGGTTGTGTCAACGTTCCGCTGCTAAAGCACGGCGGGAAAATGGCGGTGAAGACAGAATCATCCTCTGTTTCCTCATCACTTCACCACCCCTGCTCCGGATGCCCTCTGCTGCTCCAGATGTGGAAGTCCTGTCTCGTGTCCCCAGGCGTCATCCAGAGGGGGCCTCCTGCCACAGTGTCCAGCCTCCACAGGCATGCCCTACAGTCACCCCCACCCAAGGTCTTGCCTTGCTGGGGGCACTGTGAGCTAGGCGCAGGCCGGAGCTGCCGATCTGTTCCCAGCTTTGGGGACCGACACTCCAGGTGGGTCAGTTCTCCCCTCTTTGCTCCAAATGCCGAAGTGTGTTTTCTTTTCCACCGCAGGGAGGTCCTAGATCTTTCGAGACAGTAGCCTGCTTAAGGGAGTTTCCCAAATGACTCTCTCCTGTCCCCTCCCTTTCTTCTTTCATTTCTGCCCTGAAACAGGAAGTTTATTTATTTTTTTAAAAGATTTTATTATTTGTCAGACAGAGAGGGAGAGGGCACAAGCAGGGGGAGCAACAGGCAAACAGAGAAGCAGCCTCCCTGCTGAGCAGGGACCCCAACGCGGGACTCGATCCCAGGACGCTGGGATCATGACCTGAGCAGAAGGCAGACGCTTAACTGACTGAACCACCCAGGTGTCCCTGAGATAGGAGGTTTATTAACCAGACACCTGGGGGGTAAAGGGAGCCTGGGCTTCAGAGGGAGTCCCCAGATAATCTTGCTATAAGGTAGCTGAGGGAGGGGATATCCCTTTTATTCTAATTTGGGAGGGAGCAATGACATCAGTTTCTCAATACTGCATCTGTTGTGGATTCATAAGAGCAGATCAAACTTTGGAGAGCATTTGTCCCCACCATTTCACTTTTCTGAGTGGTCAAGTAAGCTCCAAGAGAGGGGTGCCTGGGTGGCTCAGTCGTTAAGCGTCTGCCTTCGGCTCAGGTCATGATCCCAGGGTCCTGGGATCGAGCCCCGCATCGGGCTCCCTGCTCCGCGGGAAGCCTGCTTCTCCCTCTCCCACTCCCCCCTGCTTGTGTTCCCTCTCTCACTATGTCTCTCTCTGTCAAAATAAATAAATAAAATCTTTAAAAAAAAAAAAGAATCTCCAAGAGAAGAGAGTGGGGACACTTGGTGACTGAGGCGGGACCAGCATCTAGATCTCTTGACTGCCAATCCCAGGGACCCTGCATTTGGGAGCCCACACATGCCCCTTACAGATAAGCTACCAAATAGAGTGGTAGAAGGCAAGGCCCTGCCTTCAAAGACATGACATGTTCCCATGGAAAGAACAGGGCAACATACCTGATTTCGTGCTCTCCACCTTCCAGGAATATAGTAGGATTGTCTTTCCTGTCTCCTTTGTGTTTGGGTGGAACGATGTGATCAGGTGGCCAATGAGTTGCAGGTAGAAGTGTGACATTTCCCAAAGCATTTAATTACTGTGTGCAAGCCTCCAGAGCTCACTGCCCCCCTCTGCCACAACATCAGCAACATGCCAGACAGCGACCGTTCAGTGTGCTTGGGTCCCAGAAGGAGGACAATGCAGAGCAGAGCCCCAGCTGACATGCAGTTGACATGTGATATAAGAACAAAATGAATCTTTGTTGTAAGCTGTTGAAATTCGGGGGTTGTTTGTTCCTGCAGCATAACCTTGCTTGTCCTGACTAATATGCACGACAAAGAGACTGACCTTGATGAGAGCAGAAAGAGCAAAGGACACATCTCTGCTCCTGAATTTTGTCTGAAGTCTAATCATCTCACTGGACCAGTGAGATGATTAGAAGCTTTCCATCACCGGGCCATGCAATACCAATCCCTAGAATTGAGTTTTTATCCTCTGATAACCTAGGTCCACTCACAAAAACATGAAAAAGACTGGCAGAAAAATCAGTTTTCTGTTTTTCTACCGTCTTTGTCAACAGCCCAGAGTTCCTTGTATTTCTCTGGTGTCCCAAGGGAAGTAAATGTTAAAGGTTGTGAAGGATACCTGAAGTTGCAATTTTAAAACGAGGAAACATAACACTGAAATGCTGTTAACTCAGCTAATTTTAAGATACTAATAAAGCACAAGGAACTAGGTCTTTTGGTACTTAAAGAGCTACAATTCACTCATCCGCAAGATAGGAAGCATTAAAGTGTTTTCACAGGGATTATAGAAATTCTTAAGTTTTGCAGGTTTATTAACTATTATTGTTTGCTTGAATTTTTTTTTTTAAGATTTTTTTTTTTTTATTTGAGAGAGGGAAGAGGGTCAGAGGGAGAAGCAGACTCCCCGCTGAGCAGGGAGCCCGATGCGGGACTCGATCCCGGTACTCCAGGATCATGACCTGAGCCGAAGGCAGTCGCTTAACCAACTGAGCCACCCAGGCACCCTGTTTGCTTGAATTTTTATTTCCATGTTCCTAGATACAGTTAGTCATGGCACAGGTCCTGCCCCAGCAGACCCCTGAGATGGTTGCACACTGCCCTAGACCCTACTCAGAGCTTGGAAGGGAAGTAAAAATATCTATGTAATTTGCCCTGCATCCCACCCCTCCATTGAGGACTGATTTTCTTAGTCCATTCTGGCTGCTATAATGAAATACCAGACACTAGGTAGGCTATAAGTAATAGAAATTTATTTCCCACAGTTCAGGGAAATCCAAGACCAATGCACTGGCAGATTTGGTGTCTAGTGAGAGAGCCCACTTTCTGGTTCATAGATGGCACCTTCTCACTGTGTCCTCACATGGTAGAAGGGGTCAGGGAGCTCTCTGGGGTCTCTTTTTTAAGGGCATTAATCCCATTCATGAGAGCTCCACCCTCATGACCTGAGGGCATCCCAAAGACCTCACCTCCTAACACCATCACATAGGGGATTAGGACTTTAACATATAAATTTTGGAAGAACACAAACATTCAGACCATAGCATGGATCTAAGTCAATTTTTTTTTTAAAGATTTTATTTATTTATTTGCCAGAGAGAGACACAGCGAGAGAGGGAACATAAGCAGGGGGAGTGGGGGAGGGAGAAGCAGGCTTCCCGCCGAGCAGGGAGCCCGATGCGGGACTCGATCCCAGGATCCTGGGATCATGACCTGAGCCGAAGGCAGCCGCCTAACCAACTGAGCCACCCAGGCGCCCGGATCTAAGTCAATTTGACATTGATATTTGTCAGGTTCCTTTGGTAAATATTAGTAGCCTTCAACCATAAGAAGTAAGGAGGAGCAATATACCTCCTCCCCACAACTTTGCTAGCAGGTAGTATGTGACCAAGTAAGCAGGCCGCAGACAACATTTACTAGCAACATTATTAACAAGGATGAAAGTCATCTTTCAAGATGCTCTGTAAGTTCAGTGAATTCCCCTTCTCTGTCCCTGCTCTCAAACCACCACTGTTATTAGAACATTCATTCCAAGGCAAACACAACAATGTTTTGTCAGCAGGATCAGATTCACCTCCTAGTCAGATCTGGAGACAGAGTTCTTTAATTATGGGGGATCTGGGTCCTGGAGTGCGGTTCCATAGCTGTAGGTACTGGCTTACTTATTTTTAAATTCATTCATGAAAAGGTGGAAGAACCAACAGTCTTACCAGCCAAGTATATATCTTGGACACATTTTACCACCCACATCTAATCCCTCTCATGCTTGGGCTATCCTGCCTCTCATTAATATCCCACCCTTCAGATAGTGTCCATTCCTCTAATGCCACCCATTAGGACGTCTACTAATGGTCTTCTTCCTAGTTGTGGACATGAATTTGCAATGAGTGGTCCACACGGCAGTGGCACCTACAACTTGAATTTGTCAGGCAGGACCCAGGGTCTAGTCCCAGCCTGCCTCAGAACACAAAGGCACTGACTAAGTGCCCCCCAAAACAAAGCCAGCCCCAGCCCCAGTCATGCGGCACTTCTCTGACCCGCTGAGCACTCTACGCCACTCACCCACAGTCATGAAGTCTGGTCCACAAACCCCATGAACTGGTACACAGAGCCCCCAAACCTAACCCCCTGTTGCTGCTGCAAACTGGCTCCCTCTCCAAGGGTAAAGAGTTTTGTACCCTTATCACACCATCTACCTTATGCTATTAATATCCAGGGTCGTGCCACCAGCCCATAGCTTATTAATAATGTATAGCTGCAGTCCCTGACTTAGTTAAGCTACAGACATCCCTCATTTGCATGATTAGCTCTTACCTTACTGATTAGGAAGTTTCATCCTCTCCCAAAACCTACCTTTTCTGAATGAATGGCTCTTTTAAAGGGAGCCAGTCTCTCTGAAATGCATCTCCAATCCAAATAAAAATGAATCAACAGCAACAACAACAAAAAGAGGCCTGTTACTTTCTTTAAGGGTTGAGAAAAGAGGAGCTTAAGAAGGTTTTTGAAAGTTCAGCGCCATGCTTATCAAAGGAACTATAAGTAGCCATGGCTATCAACAGGGGCACTTAGGGAACAAAAAGTTGGAGAAGGTCTTGGGGGCTTGTAGGAGAGATGAATGAATTTTTAGTTTTTACCTCGAAGAGTTTAGGGTTTTAAGCAAGAGAGTTGGGATCAGGTTTTGACTTGAGAAATATCACCCTGGAGGAAGATGGTTAATAAATTAGAAAGTGGATGGCAGGGAGACTAGTAATAATCCAGGAGACAGATGGTGGTGGCTGGAACTAGGGCGGTGGCTGTGGAGATGGACAGAAGGGGATAGATTCAGGAGGCATGGAGCATGATGGCTCCCTTACCTCCGTCCAGTCTCTGCTTGGATTTCACCTAAGTGAATCCTTCGTTGACTACCTGTTTAACACAGCAGTCCCTCTCCCATGCCCTGTCACCCTTCTCTGCTTAATTTTTCTCCATAGCATTGATCACCATCTGACGTCCCATAGAATTTATTTGTTAATTTGGATTTTTTTTTCGCCATCTCAAATATACATTTTATGAGGGCTGGGCTATCTGTATCTTTTGTTCTCTGGGTTTCCAACACCTAGACCAGTCCCTGGGACATACCAGATGATCAAAAAATATTTTTAGAATGAATGTAGGGTGAGGAATGAATAGACTCGCAGGACGCGATCATTGGTTGGCTGGGAGGAGTTCAGAGGAAGTGGTGAAGGAGCAAAGGAAGGTTCCCAGGTTTCTGGCTAGGTTACCTGAGGGGGTGAGGTGCTAGTCAGTGAGACCGAGAACACCATGTGGGAGGGGAGAAGCAGGGTTGGAGGTGAAGGAGTGAGTGCATAAATTTGAAGCAACTGTGGGACATCTAGAGAAAAAAGAGTAGACAGGAGAGGGCTTTGGGTTGGAGGAATAGACTTTGCAGCCTTTTGAGCCTTTATTCATTCAAAAAATCTTTATTGTGTACCTGCTTTGTTCCAGACACTCTGCCAGGCGCAACGATACCAAGATGAGCAAAGCGATGACGTTACTCATAAGATTACAGTTACTACCACAGCTGATAGTAGCTTGTGTTACTGAGGGGGCAGGGAGCAGGCACTCTCTCAGACTGTAGAAGAAACTAGAAATTGGTAGGAACTTTCCGGAATACAACTTGGCAGTGTGTATCAAAAAGCTTAGAAATGGACATGTTGGTGACTCAACGGTTTCTCTTCTAGATATTTATTTGCTAATCATAAGCACAAGACACGCTGTATGCCAAGAGGCTTCTACTTCAGCGTGGCCAGCTTGTACACCTCCAGGCAACCAGGAATCCCACCCAGTGCTGCACAGGGCAGGCCCGTGTGCAGGCCCCAACTTCATAGTTCAATCATTTTATTATATCTCATGGGTCTTTGAATCCAGAATTTGAGCAGAGATTAGCTGGGCACTTATTCAAGAAAAACTGCTATATCTCCCTAACAACAGCAAATGTTGTAGCATTTTTAACTTGCACTATTCCAGCGCCCTTCACCCCAACTCTGCAGTCGTGCAAACCAGCAGCTTCAAAATCATGGTAGCTGTGAGAATGAGCAGCCTCACGGACATTGGAGAGGTGCATTGAGTTTGGAGCCCTCAAAAAGCCCCTTTCGCCTAGAGTTGTCCCTATTTTACCTGTCTTATAGCTCCATGGAAAGCCCTATTCATAGGACATTGTCATTATTTGACCTGATTCAGAGCTCACTGGGGGCAGGGAGGGAGGAGGGAGCCTAATCCCTAGGGCACTTGTCAAAAACAATAAACAGCAGTTGTTTAGCATTATGAGTGTCTGAGGCTGAACACCAGTTGGGGCCAACAAGAGCCTGGCCAAAAATTTAAGAGGAAGATCTTAGAAATGAGTTGTGCACAGGGGGCTTTGAAAAGCTCCAACATTATCACAGGATCGAAGGCCACACACATGTGCAGGACTCTGAGAACACTCCGGAAAGACATAAGCAGGACTGAACTTTGCAACTTCTCACCACTGGCTGACCTTGAGAACTTAAACGATCAGGAAGTTGTATACTTCAGGAGTGTTGGAAGTGTGCCCCAGCGCATATGCATGCACACACACACACACACACACACAGTGTCTCTTGGGAAAGGCTGGAGACTAATTGGTTCAAAGCATTTATTGAAATTTCTCTTCAGTCATTATCTGACCATTAAGTTAACTGAACACAGACTTTAGTGGTCACACATGACCGGGAATACATATCCACAGAATCTGTCCAGGAAAGTTACAAAACAAACAAACAATAACAAAACAGCAACAACGGGGCGCCTGGGTGGCTCAGTCAGTTGCGTGTCTAACTCTTGATTTCAGGTCAGGTCATGGTCTCAGGCTCATGAGATTGAGGCTTGTGTCGGGCTCTCCACTGAGCATGGAGCCTGCTTATCTCTCTTTCTCTCTCTCTCTCTCTCTCGTTCTCTCTCTGCCCCTCCCCACTTGCCCCCCAAAACAAACAAACAAAACAAAATAAAACAAAAACAGCAACAGCAACCCTGGTGGAGGAAGGTATCTGATTTCCAGAACTTCCACATTATATTATTTCAAATGTCCAGTTTTCAATGGATATGGAGTTCCTTTTTGGGGTGATGGTAATGTTCTGGAATTAGATAGTGGTGATGGTTGTACAACCATGGGAATGTACTAAAATCCATTGCATTGTACAGTTTAAAAGTGTGAATATTATGGTTGGTATGTGACATCTCAGTAAAATTTTTTAATGTCTAATTTTCAATAAAAATTATGAGACACACAAAGAAACAGGAAGTATGGCCCATACACAGGAAAGGAAGCAGTCAATAGAAATCATCCCTGAAGAAGTCTAGATGTTGGGCTTACTGTATAAAGACTTTAAATCAGCTATTATAAATTTGTTTAAAGAACTAAAGGAGGGGCGCCTGGGTGGCTCAGTCATTAAGCTCCTGCCTTCAGCTTAGGTCATGATCCCAGGGTCCTGGGATCGAGCCCCGCATCGGGCTCCCTGCTCAGCGGGAAGCCTGCTTCTCCCTCTCCCACTCCCCCTGCTTGTGTTCCCTCTCTCGCTGTGTCTCTCTCTGTCAAATAAATAAAATCTTAAAAAAAAAAAAAGAACTAAAGGAAACCATAACTAAGAATTAAATGGAAGTTGGGCGCCTGGGTGGCTCAGTTGGTTAAGTGACTGCCTTCAGCTCAGGTCATGATCCTGGAGTCCCGGGATCGAGTCCCGCATCGGGCTCCCTGCTCAGCGGGGAGCCTGCTTCTCCCTCTGACCCTGCCCCCCTCATGCTCTCTCTCTCTCTCATTCTCTCTCAAATAAATAAATAAAATCCTTATAAAAAAAAGAATTAAATGGAAGCGTAAGAATAATGTCCCACCAAATAGAGAATATCAATAGAGATTATTTGTTTTAAAGAGACAGAGCTTAATTTTGCACCCCTTGGGTTGGGCTGCAGTTAGCAACTTAATTCTATTGAGTAGCATATGGCAGAAATAATGGTGGAGACCATACCGGGTACTAAAAACACTGATGCTTCTCCTTGCTCTCTTGGATTACTTGCTCTGGGGGAAGCCAGCGGCTTTGTCATGAGGACATTTGAGCAGCCCAATGGAGAGAGCCACATGGCAAGGAACTGAGACCTCCCGCCAACAACCATGTGGTTGGGTCACCTTGGAAGCCAATCCTCCAGCTTGAGTCAAGCCTTCAGATGATGGTAACCCCACCAGCTGACATCGCAGTCATTACTTCATGAAAGCCCCTGAGCTAGAATCATCCAGGTAATTTGCTCTTGGATTTCTGACCTTCAGAAGCTGTGTATCTCACACCATCTGTGTCTTTTGTTTAAGCAGCTAAGTTTGGGGATAATGTGTTGTGCAGCAATAGTAACTAATAAATGCTGAGAGGCAAAAATCCTTTAAAATAATCAAAGGAAAGAATTAAGATCAATAGAGAAATGTTACCGGGAAGCTAATTTTGTTTCAATATGAGGAAGAACTCTATACAATGAGAGAAGCCTATCATGGAGTAAGCCACATTTAAAGTGGTGTGCTGCTGTCATTCATAATTTTTTTTAAGTGTTTCTTTTATTTTTTTTTTTTTTAAGATTTTATTTATTTATTTGAGAGCGAGAGAGCATAAGTGGAGGGTGGAGCGGCAGAGGAAGAGGGAGAAGCCGACTCCCCACTGAGCAGGGAGCCTGATGCGGGACTCGATCCCAGGACCCTGAGATCATGACCTGAGCTGAAGGCAGACACTTAACTGACTGAGCCACCCAGGCGCCCTGTCATTCACAATTTTCAACCAGAGATCAATGGCCATTTATCACAGATGATGAATGTGGTTTCCTTCTCTAGTGGGTACAGGATTTTTCCGGATGACCTCTGTTTTCAAATTTACTTATAATTTTACACCCACCACTACCACTACCATCTGTTTTCCAGAAAGAATCTGAGGTAGATCTAGGATTATGACACAACCACAAACAAGCTAAGATAAAGAAATAACAGAGACCAGAAACCACACAGAAGAATGAGGAGAGTTGCTGGAATTAAAATTAAGCTTCGTGGCAGCTTAAGAAAAAAAAAATCCCACTCCCCATCATTGGAGATGTTGATATCCTACCCTCATTGTGAGACATGGCAATGTCTTCCTTTTGTTTCAGCTCAGGAGCTAATTCTGGTTGGAGAATCACTGGCCCGGATTATCCCTCCCAACTCTGTCATGTCCTCTATGCTTTTGTCAGGGCTAAACATTACCTGATTCATCTATTTATTTTTAAGATTTTATTTATTCGAGAGAGAGAAAGAGTGCATGCGTGAGATAGCATGGGGGCGGGGGGGGGCAGAGGGAGAGGGAGAAGCAGATTACCTCCTGAGCAGGGAGCCCAAATTGGGGCTCCACCCAGGACCCTGAAGTCATGACCTGAGCCCAAGGCAGACGCTTAACTGACTGAGCCACCCTAAACGTTACCTGATTTAACTGAAGAACATTCCTTATTACAGGTAGAAAAAAAAAAGTCTATGGGTAACCAATCCCAGAAGATGAGTATGAGAAAGCCTGTCTCCCTCCTTAATGGAGAGAAGTAGATCTCACTGTCTACTGCTTGCAGGAAAATCTTCTAAAGTAAGGCTGTTTTATCTTATCTAACATTAGGAGGCAGCCTCCCTGGTTTACTGCAGTGGAAGATGGAGGAGACAGTTGAGGCTCATAGACATCCTTGCTGAGACAAGTTCCTGGGTGATCCAGAACAGGAGTCAACTTACAAATCGTGAGGCATCCTGCCCATGGACCAGGGATCAACCTCCACAACCTGATATGAATGGAAACATCCAAGTTCCTAGCAGATTCCTTTTATCTCTAAACCTCTTCTCCTCATTATCTCAATGAGATAAGACACTAAGATGTTGTGGCTTTAAATCTAATTTGGGCCTGGCAAAGTTTCATGTTCCTATCAGCAGGCCACCTTAGTTATAAAAGGTTCTGGAAGAAATCTGACTTGGAGTTGTACTGCCTAAACTCAGGTGATCAGTGATATCCAAGGTCCCTCATCACCACTAGGCTCTCAGATTTCAGTGTCATGAGCTTTGGGTAGTGAAGTCAAATGTGTGGAACCAGCAAGCACACATCCAGGCAGTATCATGAAAGGAGATCATGCACTTATTAATCAAAATCGAGTCTGAGACAAAGTAGAGAAATGGCACCTGATGTTCTTTTCACCAAAGTCCCTGCTTAATTCCAAACATATTCTGCAGGCTGGATGTGGGCAGCTGAAGGGTGATCAGTCTTATGCTGGAATTAAAGCCTGCTGCGATGTTAATGAAGAACCACCAGTAGGTTTGCTGGAAGGTAATTTAGATCTACATAATTATGACTTTAATCCCTCACTCTGTGACATCAAAAAGGTCCCTACCCAAGTGGAAGCTGCACGATTTCATGCCACAAGGAGTACAGCTGTATGACTCCTGTTCCTTTTTGTGTGTAGTGCTCACATCAGTCGTGATAGCTTTATTAAATGGTGTGACCCGACCCAGTTCTTGCACGCAAGGCGCTATCTCCTAATCAAAACCTCCAAACGTGGCTGAGCAGGCTGTGAAAAGAAATCAAGATCTGCATCTTAAATAGCAGATTAACTGCTCTGGAAGGGAGAGCTGCTGGCAGGGGTGGGGATGGCTCAAAGCAACCTCGCTTCTGTCCATGGTCGCAGTTGGAAGCACAGCCTCTAGCCGTTCCAGGTGAAGGAGTCCACAGAGGTGTGTTCAGAACTCCAGCTCTTGTTCTGGGGACAACTGTCCTGGCACGGAATTGCCCCTGGGACATCTCCTCATCACACACAGTGGGTTTCCAAGGCCAAGGAGAGCCCTCCGAAGCACTTATGCTTCTCCTCCTCCATCTTCCAGGACGAGGGATGGGTGCACAAGTTTAAGAGTTGCTGTAGGTGGGGCGCCTGGGTGGCTCAGTTGTTAAGCATCTGTCTTCGGCTCAGGTCATGATCCCAGGGTCCTGGCATCGAGCCCCGCATTGGGCTCCCTGCTCGGTGGGAAGCCTGCTTCTCTCTCTCCCACTTACCCTGCTTGTGTTCTCTCTCTGGCTGTCTCTCTCTGTCAAATAAATAAAATCTTTAAAACAAAAAAACAAAACAAAAAAAGAGTTGCTATAGGTGGGGTCAACGTTTCTGGCAAAAGGCAGCCTGGTGACAACTCAGTGCCTGACCCAGACGCAAAGCCAGTGCTTGGGTCATAAAATGCAGAAAAGTCATAGGGGTTACTTAGGCCAGAGGTGGTAAAGCGAGGGATAGCTGTTCTAACGTGTTTGGGGTAGGGAGAAGGAGAGTAGGTCTGGGATGTTTCCAGAAGGAGGTGACATTTGAGCTTGGCTATAAGGATGGTGTTATGGATTGAATGGTGTTCCCTCAAAATTAATTTGTTGAAGTCCTAACCCTGGGACTAAGGAATTGTGACTTTATTTGGAAATAGGGTTATTGTAGATGTAATTAGTTAAGATAAAGTCAGACTGGAGTAGGGTGAGCCCTAATCCAGTGTCAATATGTCCTTATAAAAAAGGGAAATTTAGACACACACACACACTCGGAGATGCCATATGAAGATTGGAATTACGCTGCTCCAAGCCAACAAACTAGAAGCTATCAGAGAGGCCTGGAATAGATTCTTCCCTAGGCCTTCAGAGGGGGCATGGTCCTGCTGACACCTTGATTTCTCCTGGCCGCCAGGACTCCGAGGCAATACATTCACTTGTTCTAAGCCCCCCAGTTTGTGGTGCTTTGTTATGGAGGCCCTAGCAAACTAATAGGGATTTGTAGGACTATATTTTCAGGCATTGGAAAGAGAGGCTCAGGTGAAGATAAGAGCACCAGTTTCTTGAGTTAAGAATTGGGCTTGCGGAATGTCCACAAGAGCCAAACTGTGGAAAGAGCCAAGATGCCCTTCAACAGACGAATGGATAAAGAAGATGTGGTCCATATATACAATGGAATATTACTCAGCCATCAGAAAGGATGAATACCCAACTTTTACATCAACATGGATGGGACTGGAGGAGATTATGCTAAGTAAAATAAGTCAAGCAGAGAAAGTCAGTTATCATATGATTTCACTTATTTGTGGAACATAAGGAATAGCATGGAGGACATTAGGAGAAGGAAGGGGAAAATGAAGAGGGGGAAATCAGAGGGAGAGATGAACCATGAGAGACTATGGACTCTGAGAAACAAACTGAGGGTTTTAGAGGGGAGGGGGGTGGGGGGACAGGTTAGCCCAGTGATGGGTATTAAGGAGGGCACGTACTGCATGGAGCACTGGGTGTTATACGAAAACAATGAAGCATGGATCACTACATCAAAAACTAATGATGTATGGTGACTAACATAATAAAATTAAATTAAAAAAAAAAACTGAGCTTGCGGGGTACCTGGGTGGCTCAGTTGGTCAAGCATCTGACTCTTGATTTGGGCTCAGGTCATGATCTTAGAGTTATGAGATTGAGCCCTGAGTAGAGCTCCATGTGGGCTCCACACTCAGCAAGGAGTCTGCTTGAAATTCTTTCCCTCTGCCCCTCCTCCCACTCTCTCTCTCTCTCTCAAATCTTAAAAAAAAAGAATTGGACTTGTATCTCGGGAGCATTCAGTGGTTCAGTTTTGTTGGAACCAAGAATCTGAAGAGGAGCCATGGGAAGGTATTTTGGGGACAGGCAATACAGAGCTTTGAATGGCGGGCAATTTTTTCATCTGGGGGATTTTACTTCTCAGTTGTTTTGTGTTTATTTATATCCACTTTGACAGGAAGTGATTTGAGGTGTCTGACTTCAGTCTGTAAGTCGTGGGGAACCAGGTTATGTTCTGGGAAGTGACTTGATCAGAGTGTCTACAGGAAGACGAACTTGGACCCATCTGCCGAGAGAAATGAGAGACAGGAAGCAGCCTACGAAGCTGCTGCAGGCCCCTGAGGGAGAAGCTAGGAAGGACTGCAGTGGGAAAATGGCAACAGAACAGAGAAGAGGGGATGAAGACGAGCGATGAAACTATATGTTGACCTGGCACATGTCTGTGAGTGAAGAGGAAGGGGGAGAGAGGAACTGGACTACACGTTGTCAAGGTTTTGAGCCTGGTGACGAGGACAGTAGTGCAACTGACCGAGTTAGTGAGGAAGGGAGGACCATGTGGAGGGAGTTGAGGACTTCCTTCACACACATCCACTTTGGGGGCGTCTGTGGGGCAGGTGGGGAACTTGGAAGAAAATGAACTTGAGGGAAAATATGACATCATTCACCTTCACGTGAGAACTGCTTGTGTTCCCTCTCTCGCTGTGTCTCTCTCTGTCAAATACATAAAATCTTAAAAAAAAAAAAAAGAATTGAAATTTTGAAGCCAACTGTAAAATAACTTCTAACATACAAGAAATGAAATGAAATGGGGGGAAAACCCAATCCGTTTAAAGACTGTTCTAATCTATTCAAATGTGGTTGTTTTGTTGTTGTTGTTTTTAAGTACTATCAACAAAGAAAAGATTTGGTCAGCGGCAAAACGGCTTGAACCTTGCTTTTAGCCAAGTCATGACTCTGTGTGAGAGGATGAAGTAATGAAATAAATGTGCTGTTTGTCAGGAAAAGTCTCTCCCACCTGGAAAAACAAAAGCAAGAACTCAAGCCTGAGGCCCAGCAGCCCCACAGAGTGATCTCTCTGCTTTGCTTTCCTGGCCATAGCAGGAAACGGAAGTGGAGACACCGAGGGAGTAAGAAAGCAAAGTGCTCAGCTTTCTTTGGAGAGTTAATTAGTTGGTGAGCACTGAGCTCTCTGACAGAGGAAGCTCCGGTCATCAAAGTATTCTTAACTGATGCATCAGGAGAGAGAGAGAGACAAAACAAGCAGCATCTGGAAAGAAGACCTTGGATGCTTTTTGCAGCAGAATGAGAAAAAGTACTTTCTTTTAAAGCAGAGTAAAAAAGCTGTGGTTAAGTTCAGCAGTGAAGGGTAGTAGAAGAAGACAAACCATACTTAACTCATTCTATGCTGAAGTATTTATTAAGCCAGGTAAAAGTGAATAATATCTCCTACAATCTTGTCACCCAAACTTATTAAGCCAAATAAAAGTAAGACCCCACAAGGTGGCTTTTTGCCAAAATTACTTACTACCTCATCCCCATCCAGTAAACATCTAATGTGAGCCACAAGTAATTTAATAATTGCTAACAGCCACATTAAAAACGTAAAAAGAAACAGATGAAGTTAATTTTAATAAAATCTCATATTTTAATAAAATATCTTATTTAACCCAATATGTCCAAAATATTACCATTTTAACACATAATTAATATTTAAATTTTTTGAGGTATTTTATGGGTTTTTTGTGTGTGTATGAAGTCTTCAAAATCCAGTGTCTGTTTATGCTCACAGTACATCCCAGTTCACACTGGCCACATTTCAAGGGTTCAGCAGCCACTTGTGGCCACCTTATCTGAGAGTGTCCCACTCCCTCTTCTGAACCAGGGGGACTTCATCCTTGCTAAGCTGTTCATCCACATCAGCTGAAGCGTTCCCGCCTCATTTTCCCAAAATAGATGATTTTTCTTTACTTCGAAATTTTTGACCAATGAATTCGCTAGAAATGTCTTCAATATTCTGTGATATCTCCTCTTGTTGAAAGGTTGGCTACAGGACTTAGTTTACAAATAGTATTTTGTACTAAGGCCAAAATAGATTCTCAAGTAAATGTTTATGGAAAGGAATTTGGGGGGATGGATGAGAACCACCACTCACGGAGGGCTGTCTCTGTGCTGCGTACTATGGCAGGTGCTAAATCTACATTAGCCCATGTCATCCTCACGCCGAGACCAGGCAATATGTTCATTGCTCCCAGCTTTCAATGAGACAACCGGAGATAAAAGAAGCTAAGTGCCTTGCTCACGTACATGTTACCAGGAACAGCTAGTGACCAGTAAGAAGTCCTAACTTTCAGTACTAATGTTCCTTTTAGTTCTGAGTAACACCAGAACAGAGGTCAACCCTACAAATAGTGGTACTTAGTTTCCTTAGTTTTCGCAGTGAACGAGATATACAGAGGCAGCCCATGTGATGCGCCAAGACTGTCTCACAATCTGTTCAAGGCATGTGGGTCATTGGACCTGCCCTACCAACCTCCCCTCATCCTGTCCCACTGAGCACAGCAGTGAAGCTGGGCAGGGAACATTCTCCATAGAAGGGGGTAAGCCAGTTGCCCACTACCCTGCAAAGCCTCAGCCCTGTCTTCTCCTACTGAACTCTTATCCCCACAGACAGAGGGATGGAGCCTTACTTGAATCTTGGAGCTCACTCTGCCTCACACCCAGTCTCAGAAGATCCCAGGAAATACCCAACTTAGAAGAAAAAGGGAGCTGAAGGTAATGGCAATCATAACAGTCCATTTTTTTTAAGTAGTGAAGAGAGCTCCTCATTTGAGAGAGAAGGTAAAGATGCACAGAAAGGGTCAATAGATAGGGTAAGAAGGATCACAGAAATGGTGAGGTGGAAGATGTGGTAGAAGCATCTTTCATCTGTAATCAGTCTGTAGCTGATCTGCAAACTGAATGTGAGGCAGGCTGAGCTGAGGAGCCCCCTTTTGTCTAGCGCCTCCTGTCTGCTCATACCCCCAGTCCCACCTGCCCTTTCTGCAGCCACTGTTCAAAAATGGGAGCCTGATTTTTACTTTCTGCTTACTTTACCCAGACTTAGTTCTCCCACTAGAGTCTAAACTAACTGGGAGCCAGGACTTGACTCAGGTTTCTTTGTTGCACTTTGTTTATCACAGCGCTTTGCTCCTAGTAGGTACTCCATATGCCTTTG
Organism: Neomonachus schauinslandi; assembly: GCF_002201575.2. Taxonomy (NCBI): domain Eukaryota; kingdom Metazoa; phylum Chordata; class Mammalia; order Carnivora; family Phocidae; genus Neomonachus; species Neomonachus schauinslandi. The sequence goes on from NC_058414.1 coordinate 87,161,386, forward strand.
TTGAACTGACTATAAGGATAAAGATCTGGGGTGCCCTGTAAGCATAAAGTTGTAAGGAGAAAGGGCTAAAGGTGTACAGAACAGAGAGGATGTTGAGAAATTCATTTGCATTTAAGAGAGAGGTGGGAGGAGGATGCTGAAAGGGGATGAATTGGGAGAAGAGGTGCAGGCGGGGTGCAGTCTTGCAGACCCTTGAGAAGCCCAGGAGAAATCAGAGACCGGCATTATCTCATTATCACATTAAAGAGCTCTAGCAGGGACGACTACCCTTTGTTGACAGATACCTGTTTGATCTTATAAGGGACCATGGGGAGAGAAGTTTCCTATGGCTTCTGTGAAATTGCTCTGCATTTCACAGAGAAAGCTCTCTAAATTACAAAAGAAACGAATGTGAAGTGATTAACTGCTCCAGATTCTACCAAAAAAAAAAAAAAAAAAGGGGGGGGTGGCAAACTAATTCAAATAACCACTTAACCATCGGAAATACCCAAGGATGGTTCCCATGATCAAGGCAAGTAATGAAAGACCCAAGGTGGTCCCTGACCTGGGCTGAGGACGGCCATTTTTCAGAAAACAGGCTTCCTCTGTCCCCATCCCACTGACTACAAAGGCTGATGATTTTATGCTGACCCAGTTCCAAGAGGCTTATATGGGAGTGTCCCCAAACCACGCAAGAAGAGACCATCTCTGCCTCTGAAATTTTTTTTTTAAGTGGGAACCCATTCCCAGAAGCTCCTTCAGTGGAGACATACCATTGGCCAGATGAGTTCTATGCAAATGTTCTAAGCCAATCGCCAGCAAGAAATGGGGCACTCTGCTTGACTGAAATCAATCAAGGCCGCAGCAGGGCCTTTACTGGGTGGGACCAGGCTCCAGGAAGCAGCACCTGTCTGCTTGTAGGCAGAGTTCCTGAGGAGGTCCAGGGTCTGTGAGGAAGGAGGGGTGGAGTGGAGATTGGGGGTAAGAGATGTTAGGTCTACAGATGTTAGTGATAGTGCTCCAGCCTGGGTATTTCATGACCCAGTGTTTTAATTCTACTTGTTAAACTAGTGGGTAGGCCAGCTGCGTATTAATTTGCTGGGGGGTTGACATCCTAGATTTGTTTCCAGGGGAAACATATGAAATAATTTATAATTCCACAGAGTCTTCTGAGAAAATAAGTACAATAAGGCATTTTTCATAAATATCAAGGATGGGAGGCACCTAGAGCCAGTCTAGCAAATTAAGGGACCCAAACAAAAGGGAAAACATTGGCATGTGTTTTCTCTCCTCAGTAGGACTCATCCCTGCACTAGTTCCCTAGCCTATGATGGTGAGAAAGGATGGGTTCCAAATGGGGTCCCTTAGCCAAAACCTCCTCTGCCTTCCCTTAGCACTTACTTGGTCCTTGCTCTGTCATTAGCATCTCTCACATTGTATTACAAAAGCCACCCATCTGTAGGAATCATCTGTATTTAATTCAGTTTCTCCCACTAGACGATGGGTTATCATAGGCACCTTTTCTTATTTCGTCTCCCTCAGAGAAATTCCAGGAATCTAAAAGCTTCTGTTTAGTATGTAAATTATAAAGAGAGCCTGCCATTTGCTAACTAGAATGTGACCCCTTTTAGTGTTGTATGAGGTCATGGGATGTTCATTTTCATCTTTAAGGGATGGCTACGAAGTTAACAGAATGTCCTCAGAGGAGCCATTAGGAAGGCTAAGAAGGGCTGAGGCTCTGACCCACATTTCAGTTTTCAAGGGCTGCCATCTTCTTGCTGAGGCATTCCTTTCTTACCTCAACCTCTCTTGGCAGCTCTGTTTTTAACTGCTGCTCCTTGAGAGGAATTCTTGTTCCTCTGTTCTAGTAGGAGTAGCACAAAATTTATGAAATCAGCTTTTTTTTTTTTACTGCTCTTCTCCAGGGGCTGTGTGTTTATCAGATTTGCTTTACAGTTTTGAGGTTTGGCAGTGAGGGTCTCCTTCTATTTTGGATTTCCACATGTTACTCATACTGTAATGTTTCCTTACCTTCGATGATTCCATTTTTGAATGGTTGGGCTCAGAATTGTAGTCTTAACAGTCTACAGCTCTGATTCTACAGTTTATCACATAATTAAAAGGCCTGTGCCCTTATCTCTCAATTAATGCATGAAGGGACTTGCTTCATAGTGATATGCATTCAGGTTCCATATTAATTATCTCTAACCAGAAATCAGGTGGGAGGATACTCCCGGTGATGCTGGTAGTAGACCAACATTTTTGGGGGGAGGGAGGGGTGGTGAGGCATAATCATGCTGTGAATCTAAGTGCTGCCCCCCCAAGTGAGTTCCAAATACTAACCAGTATCTCAATGATGAAAATTGCTAAAGGCTTAAAACCAATAGCTACACTGTCATTTGGAGTCATGTTGACCTGTCTTTGGACTGGTGTGACACCCCCGACCTTCCCTTTCAAAGCACCTGTTTTTTTCTCAGTAGTGGACACCTGGTGTCCAGTGCTCTCTACCCCCTGTATCAAGGCAGCTGGCCTCTGCTATTTCTTTTTACACTCCTTCATCTGTTTTCCTACCACTGAATTTGCTCATGCTTTCAAGATCCTCATATGCACCCCAGTGCATTCTTTTTTTGCCTAATCTTCCCCTCTTCTGTTTATTCATTCCTGTCTATGCAGTTTAAATGGCAACCTCTTCCTACACTCGCAGCCTCTTTAGTGGGTAGTGTTGTAAAACAATATAGATCTTTTTCCTCCTTACTCAGAAAAACTAATGTCTTTTGTGGTCAGAAAGAAAATTAGTAGCAGCTGAAAGTAGAATTTTAATGACACTAAGACCTAATTGTTATTCAGCTTTGACTTTAAATCCTACCTCCTCTTCCACAAATTCCTATTAATTCATCAGCTAAATAATGTGGCTGCTACTAAAGATTCTGACATCTAATTCTCTGCCTCTGCAGGTTTATTGCCAGGGTGAAAAATACTTTGTCTTTTTACTTTCATTTTTAAAAACAAGCATAATGAAAATATAAAATATTGTTTAGGATTTATCTAAGAAGACTTGGCAGTTTCTTTGAGAAATGGTTGAATGGGGAGATATGAATCAAATTTGGGAGCCCTCTGTCCCAGACTCCTAGTCATTATTTGAATAAGTATGAGCTGATTGGACATGAAGAAGATCTCTCTCTATTTTTAACTGTGATCCATATCCATTTACTTCTTTAAAATTTTAAGGTAAAGGGTAATTTTTGAGATGGCAGAAGATTAGGAATTAGCCATGTAACCTTCTAAATTGTGATGATTTTCATCATCAGAAGGGGTTGGGTTTACAAACTGTCCTACAGGTAGTGCACTGGATTATTTCCTTCTGTGGTTATAAGCCTGCCATTCTGAAAGCTGCTGCCAGGAGGTGGTTGGGGATATTTATAAGCACAGAAGCATTTTCTTACGGATTGAATCAGCAATGTGGGTAGCCAGAAGGTGTAGGAAGTGTAGTGTTCCCAGGATTCACCCCTAGGGTACAACATTCTGGGTGTAGTTTACAGAATGATTCCAGTCAAGTCCAGCGACGTGGCAGAAGTCCCTTCCAGACACAGATTAGTTTAGTAAGTGAGGAGGTTTGCGTGTGGATTGAGTTTGCCGTTTAGTTAGGTTCAAATGCATAGAAGAGAAATGAGCCAAGGGAAGAGACAGTTCCTTTGAGATGTGACTAAAGGATCAAGATTAAAAGAAATAGAATACTTGGGTATCTCATTAACTTCTGATATAAATTATTGTTTAATGTAATTCAGCCCTGGGTTTACTTCTTGTGACCAAATATTAAACATATCTTCATGGCTGAGTGATATATAAACAACATTTAACTTCCTGACTGGGTTTGGGGAGATTGGAGAAGCTCTTCTGGCTGCTCTAATTTGCTAGTAGTATAAAATCCTACTACTAGTCTGCTTATAATAGTTTTCTTTATACTTGACAGGCGTGTTGGTCTTTTACATTGTTTTCCCTTTGCAATCTTAGCTTAAAAAAAAAACTTCATAATTTCCCTTCCCTTCTTCCCTAATTCCCTTGCATCCAGATGAGATTGGGCACATTCAGGGTGGTATAGCCCTAGACTTCCCTTGCATCCAAAAAAGAAAGGAAGAGAGCAAGAGAGAGGTCTCCTAGGCCTCTCTCACTCAACCTTCCAACTTCTAAACAGGATATAAAGACCATGGTGAATATCTCACTAGGCTAATTAGCTTCACTAGCTCCTTTAAAAAGGCTGTCTTTGGAGTGCCTGGGTAGCACAGTTAGTTGGGTGACCAACTCTTGGTTTCCGCTCAGGTCGTGATCTCAGTATCTTGAGATTAGTATCCAGAATAGATAAAGAACTTCTACAACTCAACAACAAAACCCAAGCAACCTGATTTTAAAATGGGCAAAGGACTGATAGATATTTCCCCGAAGAAGATCTACAAATGGCCAATAAACACTTGGAAAGATGCTCAACATCACTAACCACTAGAGATATGCAAACCCAAACCACAAGGAGATACAACTTCACACCCATACTACTATCCAAAAACAAAGCAAAACAAACAAACAAAAACCAGAAAGTAGCAAGTGTTAGCAAGGATGTTCCAAAAACTGGAACCCTTATGCACTGTTATTAGGATTGTAAAATGATGCAGCCTCTATGGAAAACAGTATGGCAGTTCATTAAAAATTTAAAAATAGAATTATCATCTGATCCAGTAATGTCACTTCTAGGTATATATGCAAAAGAAATGAAAGCAGAGTCTCCACACATCCATGTTCATAGCAGCATTATTCATAACAGACAAAAGATGGAAGCAACCCAAGTGTCCACTGACAGATAAATGGATAAGCACAATGTGGTATATACATATCATGGAATATTATTCAGACTTAAGAAGAAAATTTTTACACATGCTACAACATGGAAAAACCTTGAGGATGTTATGCTAAATAAAATAAGCCGGTCACCAAAAGACATATATTCTATGATTCTACCTACATAAATTACCTGGACTAGTCAAATTCATAGAGACAGAAGACAGAATGGTGGTGTCCAGGGGCTGGGGTGAAGGGCAATGGGGAGTTATTGTTTGATGGGTATAGAGTCAGTTTTGCACAATGAAAAGAATTCTGGGGATGGATGGTGGTGACGGATGCACAGCAATGTAAATATACTTAATGTCATTGAACTGTATATACACTTACAAATGGTTATGATGGTGAATTTTATGTGAATTGTGCCACATTTTTTAAAAGCTGTAGTATGAAGAACAGCTCAGAACTTAAATGGTCAAAATCAAGTTTCTCCCACGAGATTTTTATGCAAAGGAATTTTATAAAAGCCATAAATCACTTCCTGAATGACTTCCCAATCAAGATGGACTCTTCAGTAACTTGATTTGGTCAGGAACAAAAATCAAAATGAGACAGAGTAAGAGCTGCTTGAGGGGACCTCAATAATTAATGAACTTTGAAAAATACCCTAAGCCTTATTTATATATCATGAAAATACTATGCATATTCAGAGCTGTTTGTATCTGCAAGACTCTTTACAAAGCAGATAAATAATTCACCTGGGTATCTAAGGGCGGTGAGAGGCCAAAGGGCAGGACCCTGTCCTCTTCTTCTGATGGTTATTGATTTTTATTCTCCAGATGTGTACATTGCCTGTGTCCTATGACTCTGAAAAGGCCCTGTGACATGACTCTAGGTATGACTTCTCTGTCATCCTCTTCCCATTTATGAATGTTCCATTTGAAGGGAATAGAACTCTAGAGTACCTCTCATTTACTTGTATTTCTCATGTAAGTGTGGCTCTTTCCATTTTTTAATCATCACTATTATTACCATTATTCCTATGTACACCCTAGACTTTTTAATACTCTTAGTGGCTTGCATCATCACAGACCTAAGGAACACAAGATGCTCTCCCAGGCAGTGGGGCACAAAATAGAGGACGGTGTTCAGAGTATCCATGAGGCGCCCTTGGCTGGACAGGGCCACTGGTATGCTGATGGGAAAAGGTGTGAGATTTGTTCTTTCCCTTTGACAGATCCCAGAGGACTTTGTTTCTGTCCCTTATTTAGAAACCACTCATAAGTGTTTGTTCCTGTGATGGCTAATTTTATGCGTCAACCTGATCTGGCCACAAGGTGCCCAAACATTCGGTCGAACATTATTCTGGGTGCATTTGTGAGATGGTTTCTGAGTGAGATTAACATTTGAATCAGTAGGCTGAGTAAAGCAAACTGCCCTCCCTAATATAGGGGGGCCTCCTGTGATCAAAATTGAAGACCTTGGGCGCCTGGGTGGCTCAGTCAGTTAAGGGGCTGCCTTTGCCTCAGGTCATGATCCCAGGGTCCTGGGATTGAGTCCCGCGTTGGACTCCCTGCTCAGTTGCCGGGGGGCCTGTTTCTCCCTTTACCCTTCCCACCCCCCACTCATGATCTCTCTCTCTCACTCTCTCTCAAAAGAAATAAAATCTTAAAAAAAAAAAAAATTGAAGACCTGAACAGAACAAAAAGGCCTAGTACGAGGCAACTCTGCTTATCTGACTGCTGAGCTGAGACATCTGTCTTCCTCAGCTCTTGGCCCCGGAGTTATGCCGTGGGCTCTCTCAGGTCTCCAGCTTGCCAACTTCAGATCTTGGGACTTCTAGCCTCCAAAATCATATATAGATATATTTAAATATATATACATATATATCCTATTGGTTCTGTTTCTTTGGAAAATCCTGACTAATATACTTGCATTTTTGGAAAGATTTGCAGCTTCTTTTTTGGCCTTTATGGCAGCAAAGACTTATTTATGATGGAACCTAATACTGACAATAGCAAAGGCCAATATGAAAATAATCACTTAAGGGGCGCCTGGGAGGCTCAGTCAGTTAAGCGTCTGCCTTCGGCTCCGGTCATGATCTCAGGGTCCTGGGATCGAGCCCCGCGTCGGGCTCCCTGCTCCACGGGAAGCCTGCTTCTCCTCTCCCTCTGCCTGCCGCTTCCCCTGCTTGTGCTCTCTCTCTCTCTCTCTCTCTGACAAATAAATAAAATCTTTAAAAGAAAAGAAAAATCACTTGAATGAAAGTCAGAAGATAAAGATTCTAACATCAATGTGTCACTAACCAGTGAGGTGAGACTGTAGGCAATCCAGACACTATATGTATAAATCTTTTGCTGCCTTTCAGACCATCCCAGATCTTAGTGGCTTAAAACAATCATTTATTTAGCTCATGCTTCTTTAGGTTGACTGAACAGTTCTTCTGGTCTGGTTTTTGCTGGGGTTTTGCTCATCTGGTTTTTGCTGGGTTCCCTCAGAAATCTTGGGTCAGTTGGCAGGCCAGCTGGTGTTGGATGAGCTAGGCTGGCTTCACTGACAGGCCTGGTAATGGGAGGCAGCTGGCCAAAGCCCCAGGGAACTAGACCCCATTGCCTCTCATCATCCTGCAGGCTGGTCCTGGCTTCTTCACAGGATGATTACAGTCTTCCCAGGAGCAGCAAAAAAGAATAGCCCAACGCCCAAGCATTTTCGGGTCTCTGCTGTTGTCACATTTGCGACTGTTCTGTGGGCCAAAGCAAGTTGCTGGACCAAGCCCAGACTCAGAGTGGAGAAATAGGCTCCACCTCTTAATGGGGGATGGGGGCTGAAGTCACATTGCAAGGGGTGTGCGTACAGGGACAGAAGAATCCGTGGCTGTATTTGCCATCTACCACACTGGAGCCCCTAGTTTTATATTCCTTCGGTTGAACTCTCCCTGTAACCTTGGGAGGTAGGAATTAGGACTGGCTTGGATTAGATCCCAAGTCTAACTCTAAAGGAGTCCTGTTAGATCCTTTGAATTAGGAAATTCTGGTTTGTAGCTTTTGATTTCTTTGGCAGCTTCAGGGTCCAGGTAGTCCTTTCTGGGACAAGCATCCTGCTAATTTAATTCCATACACTCATCTGTGCAGAGGTCATTTCACTCCGGAGGAATGAGGCAGCAGCTGCATCCGGTATAATCACCACAAAGCTAAGCTTTCGAGCAGTCAATACATGTTTATAAAGCACTTTTATAAAGCTTATGTACAGGGCGCATTTGCAAGGAAGGGAGGGACCCTCCGTGGAGAAAGGTAACTGAGGAAGTCTGGCCACAAGGTGTAGATATGAATTGTGTCATGCCTAAAATACACGGTATGTCAGAGACCAACAGAGTCCCCCAAGAATTTTATGGCTCCTGCCTTCTCCACATGACTGTCAGAATCTCTTACGAGGCCCATCTCTTCTCTTTTTCTTACTCTCATCCCCTAGATTCTAAGATATTTTGACACGAGGGAATTTCATCTGCTCCTTCACGCACGCCCCTCTTCTTTGAGAAAGTCGGCACCCTCCCTTCTTCCCAACTTCCTGTGAGCAGGTTTTATTTCTAGACCCTTTACTTCTCAGAGCCTCTTCCTAAAACATGCCCAGGCCAGCCTCCTTGCCTCGATTTATGCCACTTCCCATTGCTTGACTCCCCACTCTCCTCCTCCTTGAAGGCCTCGTTCATCTCTTACCTCATCCATGAAGCTTCTGAGCATCCCTGTCTGGGGACACAGTTTTATCTCCACCGGGAACTCCCGTGGACTGACCTGCTTTATCTGCCTGGAGGAGTGAGCCCTCTGGGCAGAGTGGTTTGCACCTGCCTCCTGCTCAGTCCCTCCCTGAGGGCCTGAAACACTACCTCCAGGACTTACCTTCTCTTATGTACTTTTATTTTTTTATTTTTATTTTTTAAAGATTTTATTTATTCATTTGAGAGAGAGAGAGAGACCGAGAGAGCATAAGCAAGGGGAGAGGCAGAGGGTGAGGGAGAAGCAGACTCCCTACTGAGCTGGGAGCCCGACATGGCGCTTGATTCTAAGACCTGAAGATCATGACCTGAGCTGAAGGCAGATGCTTAACCATCTGAGCCACCCAGGTGCCCCTCTTGTGTACTTTTAATTCCTTTTTAAAATCTCTGTATCCTGCTGCCCAACCATAATGCAAAATTCTTGACTAAAAAGATCAAGAGTTTACCTTTTTTTTTTTAAGATTTTATTTGTTTGTCAGAGAGAGAGAGCACAAGCAGGGGGAGTGGCAGGCAGAGGGAGAAGCAGACTGCCCGCTGAGCAATGAGCCTGATGTGGGACTCGATCCCAGGGTCCTGGGATCGTGACCTGAGCCAAAGGCAGACGCTTAACCAACTGAGCCACCCAGGTGTTCCAAGAGTTTACCTTTTTTGTATCCAGTGCCTGAGACAGGCCCCTCTTCTATAGGTTGTGAGATCAGTTAGTGATATTGGTTACCTGGGTGTTTCCTGTGCTTTCCATCAGAGCCTGCCTGATTTGCTTTTTCACAGAGCACCACCATTTCAAACTCGTTCTTAACTAGATGAAGTATATTGGGATTTTTGAAGCGTTTGGCCTATGGTGGGATTTCTTGCCCAGTTCATTCACCTGTCTTCCATTTTATTATTCAGTGCCATTGAGATGCTTCGGTTATTAAACCTCATGTCCCTCAGACTCTCTTTCCTTTCTACTACCTCCTGAGTTGATTTCTTCCTGAATTCCTCTTGGTCTTCTTTGATCGTCTTCTGAATGTCCCTAGTATAATATCCTCAAGTCCTCGTGTCTTCTTCCAAAAGATTTCATACTGTCCCTTCTGCTTGCCATTTTCACACTTTATTCATTTTGATCTTAAGTGGTTGTGACTGCCCTGATGAAATCCACCGTTTGGCATGTGAAGGTAAGCTGAGCTAGAAATTCTCAGTAATCCTTATCTGGTCCTCTGTTCAGATTTTATTCATGACCTGATGCTTGCAATTCCTTTTCAAACAGTTTTTCATTGGCTTGATTTTTCTGCCTCTGTGAGCTTTTGAGATTACGTCCTCCTAGACTGCAATTTTTATCTTTGATCTCAACACCAGTATTTGATACAGAGCACCTATTAGTGTGGCACCCCCCCCAAATCCCTTTGATATCTACTTAGAACACATATATTTTTAAAAGATTTTATTTATTTATTTGAGAGAGAGAGAGAGAAAGAGCATGAGTGGGGATTGGAGGAGGAGCAGAGGGAGAAGCAGGCTCCGCACTGAGCAGGGAGCCCGATGTGGGACTCGATCCCGGGACCCTAGGATCATGACTTGAGCCGAGGGCAGATGCTTAACTGGCTGAGCCACCCAGGCGCCGCCACTTAGAACACATTATTTGGCTCAGTCAAGTCCTGCCTCGACTTTATCAGGCTCTACCAGCCCGATTAATTACTCCCACCATAGTCTGGATGCAAATGATTTCTGCAAAGATAACAAATGAAGTTCCTCATTTGTTGTATTGTCTTTCCGTCACCTGTTTGATAATAATTATGAGGCTCAAAGTGTCTGTGTTAACATTTTGAAGGATCCTTCCACACCATAATGTGTCAAGGCCCTAGGTTATGTTCTCATGGCTCCTATACTTTCCCTCGTTAGCCTTTATGGCAATTGAAATTAAACGATTATTTGTATAATTATTTGCTTAATGTCTATAGTCCCACTAGGCTATTATTAGATAATGAACTTCCTTATGAAGAATAATCTCTTTTTTCATAGAAAGGGATAACAAAGCAAACAAGGTATGATGTTAATGCATTAAATTATCTCAACTTTAAGGGTCTCCCCTATTTTAGTCAGTTTGCGCTGCTATAACAGAATACTGTAAACTGGGTGATTTATAGACAACAGAAATTTACTTCTCCCGGTTCTGGAGGCTGGAAGTCCAAGATCTTGGTGCCAGGTTCAGGTTCTGGGGAAGAATTCTGGCTTGTAAACTGCCACCTTCCCCTTGTATCCTCACAGGACAGAAAGAGGGAGCTAGCTCTCTGGCCTCTTATAATCCCATTCATGAGAATTCCACCCTTATGACCTAATCACTTCCGAGAGGCCCGCCACCTTATACCATCACACTGGGGATTAGATTTCAACATAGGGACTTGGGGGGAGGGGGATAGAAAGATTCAGTCCATAACATCCCTCACAAAGTTTTAGTAAAGTGGTTGAATGGAAGTACTGTGTTTGGTTTTGTTTTTTAAGCTTATTTATTTATTTGAGTAATCTCTACACCAAATATGGGGCTTGAACTCAAGAGTCACATGCTGTTCCAACTAAGCCAGCCGGGTGCCCCATGAAGTACAGTGTTTTGATTAAGGATGTGGGCTGGGAAACCAAGCTCTCTCCATTTGAGTCCTTGCTTTGCCACTGTGTGATAAAGTAGGTTGAGTGGGTTATAACCTCTCTATGCCTATACTGCTCCTCTATAATATGGAGATAATTTTAATTTCTACTTTGTAGGGTCCTTATGGGGATAAAATGAATCAATATATGTAAATCACTTATAAGGGTGCCTGGCATATAGTAAGTACCTGTAAACATCAGTAGTGCTTATGTTTTCATTGTTACTCTTATATCAATGGTGCCTTCTATGGCCTATGTGTTCTCCCATTTCATGATATTCTGTAAAAATTTAAGTGTTCCATAAAAAACACCACAAGTTCAAGGTGCTGCCATCTCAACATAACTGAGAAAAACATTGTCCCATCTGTTTTTCCTTGCACAAAATGGGGGCATAGGTACATGAAGGGGATGGAGGCACATATTCCTTGCTTTGCCCAAGGTCCACACTCCTGGGAAGGTACTCTCCCCAAAACAGGAAATAGAGGCTTGGTCCTTGCCTTTTCTTTTCATTGTCAATTACATTAGAGTGCTGGCTTCAGATTGGGGGAGAACCTGTTCCACACAAAAAGTCAGGAGTAAGGATAAATAATATTATAGGCGCCAAGCTACCTAGTCGCTAAAACTGGTAATTAGCACCTTCTTTCAAACTACCGCTCTTCACCCCTGTGACTCTCCCCTCCCAGTAGCCTATTCTGTTTGTCCTCTTAAGGGAGGTGCTCTTCAGCATCACGGTGATACTATTCCACTTTCTCCTTTCCCTCATCCACAGCGGAAAGGATCCAGGGCTATCCCAGAAGCCCCTGCTTTCCTGGATTATCATATTCCACTGCCTGCCCACCCTACTCTATTTCCCTGGTCCCAGAATCCTGAGCTCTTCCTGCCTGGCCCCCAACGCATACGTGCATGCACACACACATACACTAATTTTCGGGATATCATCAAGGCCATGCTCTTTGTGTCGCACAATTACTTCCTGAGAGGGTGCCTGGGTGGCTCAGTTGCTTAAGCGACTGCCTTCGGCTCAGGTCATGATCCTGGAGTCCCAGGAGCGAGTCCCGCATCGGGCTCCCTGCTCGGCGGGGAGTCTGCTTCTCCTTCTGACCCTCCTCCCTCTCATGCTCTCTTTCATTCTCTCTCAAATAAACAAATAAAATCTTAAAAAAACAAAACAAAACAATTACTTCCTGAGAAACCAATTCATACTTCTGGAGAAGACAGAGTACTAATAGTTAAGACCAGAGGCTTTGGATCCAGTAAGACTTGAGTTGGAATTTTGGTGTGAACACAAACTGTGTGACTGGGCAATTTGCTTAGCATTTTGGAGCATCATTCTTCCCCTTAGTAAAATGGGAATATCAATTCCTATTTCAGAGAGCAGTTGGAATAATTCATTGAGATATGTAGATGGCACTTAGTGTAAGCCTTGTATACAATAAACAGGGCATATCTCCCTGTGCCCAATTGTCTTCTCTACCTGGTAACATAACTTTTATGCAGGTAATGCCTTCTATTTTGATGCCCAGAATCCCAAAGTGTTCTATTCACGATTCCAGCATCAGGAGCATTTTGGTGACCTAGCAAGAACAAAGACTGAGCAACAAGAGGTCTAAACTCGTAATTCCTGCCCAGCTGCTAACAAGTCAGGTGATTTGGGGCAAGGTATTGTCTCTGGTGGACCATTAGTTTCTTCTATAAAACGGAACATTGGACAAGATAAGCTTTTAAGTTTTTTCTAGTTCTGACATGCTATGATTCTATATGAAAGGGTCATTCTCTTAAGTTAATTCTCTTATTTCTACTTAAGAACGTTAACTGATACATGTTTTCTCTTCCGAGACCTCTCGTGTACTTTTATCTTGACTTACATTTTCCATCTGCAAAAACGGTAGTTGAAGGCAGACTGTGAAATTGGTCATTCTGGGTTTGGATTTCAGTACCACCACTTGAATTTGGGCCAGTTATTTAGCTTTTTGGGCCTCAGTTACCTCATCTGTCAAATGGGTATAGATACAGGGTAAATGTGAAGGTGAAAAGAAAGCACTTAAAAATACATAACTCCAGGGGCACCTGGGTGGATCCGTCGGTTAAGTGTTGGACTCCTGATTTCGGCTCAGGTCATGATCTCAGGGTCATGAGACTGAGCCTGTGTCTGGCTCCATGCTCAGCGGGAAGTCTGCTTCCCTCCCTTTCCCCCTGCCCCCTGCTCGCGCACACTCTCTCTAATAAATAAATTTTTTTTTAAAAAGGAAATACATAACTCCAGAGGCTATAGTTTAATGTCCTGTAGGGTATCAACCAGTTTTTTTTTTCCTTTAACTTAGTGAACTAATTTCAGAATGCCTTTCTTTATGGACTATGAATACCCTGTTACCATCTTACTGGTTCTCTCATTCATGAATAAGTTGAATAAAATCTTTCATAGGTATTTTATTCCATTTTTGTATGAGAATCATATTTTTAACTTTTTGAAAATTATTCTTTGACAGATTCTGACTAACTCTGTCTTAAGACACTGTCCTCAATAGTTTGACATTGGCAAATCTTGCTTTGCTAGAAATGCGGATTAAGTTATTTTAAGAAACCAAAACCACACTGGGTTTCCATATTTAGACTTCCTGCCCCCCTCTTCCCTATGTCAGTTAGCAAGAGCAGGGCCTGTGCGGGTGACAATGAGGAAAAATCCCTTGGAGGAGTCTCTACCCAGTGGAAAAAGAAATAAGCAAGCAGCAAGATGAGCCAAGCGAAAAGAGATACTTTCATTGTGGCCTTTACATTTATGGCTAGCAAGATAATGAAGGAAGGTAATTCTGAAAGCTTTATGTCAGTTTTAACGGTCCCTCAAGCACTGAGAAAGATAATAGTCAATGGATGGTGTCCATAAGGATTTTTTTCTTCTCCCCTGACAGCCATTGACAGGATCATTTTGTATTTGCAACCGCTATCACTGAAGCATGGAGAAAAAAGCCCTGTAAGGCCAGGAGGATGAGAGCGACTTCCCTGCGGGATCTGTATTGTCATCACTATGGCAATAATAGTTACTATAATTTTCATTCTGCTTTTCCATAGTCTACTTTGTGGAGCTCAAGGCTATGGGATTTGGGTCACATAAAATCACACTAGCATAAAATCATGCTTTGTAGTCTTGCAAGAGTATTTTATGAAACTGCACAGAGAACCTATGCAACAAGATAAAAATAATTACCAATGCAGGTCACTTGACTAATACAATTATTTATGGGATGCTAATAGCTTTTCGGAGGCTTTCAGATACAGTGTCAATTTGACAATCTTTTTTTTTTTTTTTTTTTTTCTGTTTGGATTGTTAGACCACTGCCCGGTATTTCTCCCCAAGGACATGGCTTATCATTTCAGGGGGGAAATGTAAATTAATTGCAAATCAGCTCTCAGTCCTCGTCTGGTAGTTTCTCTTTAGTATCTGCAATTAAATAACAAGGACAGGAGCCTTGCCTTCTATTTCATTTATGCACAACCTGGTCTCCTAACACCGCGCCGTCCGCTTAAAGTTTCAGTGTTAATTAGCTTTCCGACAGAGAGCATTAGAGACATCTAATAACTTTCAAAGTATCACTCTGCGTAAAAGGCCTCTGTGAATGAAGCAGGTGAATGAAGGAAGCTCACAGGTGATGTTAGGGTGGGATGAAAAATCTCGAAGAGGGACCTCCAGGTCAGGAGAAACCAGCCGGAGACAAAAGGGGTGCGAAGAAAAGAGGTGAAAATGAGAAAGACAAGTAAAAAGAAAACCAGCGATTGAACGAACTACAAGAAAAAACAGCCAGACGACTCAGACGAAAAGAAAGAAGTCGAGAATCAGCGGTCGTTCAGACAGTAAGCCAAGACGCGCGGAGGAGCGGAGGTTACAGCCCAGAATCCCTTGCGGCGCCTCCTTCCCTGGCGTCAGTCTCCTAGGCAACCCCGGTAAACAAGATGGCGACCGCCGGGAGCGATCCCCAGTGGCCGATGTCTTCCTCTCTCCAGAGCAGTCCACGAACTGGAGCCCAGTGGATTCTGCCGCGCTCAGAAAAAGAGCGTCAGTCTTGCTGGTCTTCTTTTCCCATGGGGCAGAGACCGAAAGGTACTTTCCATAAAGCCTCCTCCTACCTGCTCCAGCAGCTCATTCACCGCTCTCGGGAGTCGGACGCGGACGGAGAGGAATACGAGGACGAGGGCGAGGGCGAAGTGGAATCCGAGGAGTCCTCAGAGTCCGAGATGCTGAATTTGGAGGTGTGCCTTCCCCCCGCCTCCACCCCCTCGCTCCCTTCTCCAGCCGTCGGGCCCTGCTACTTCGGCGGCAGCTTCCCCACGCACCCCTCACCAGCCCTCGGGCTCTCGCCGCCGGGAGCGCCTCTCCCTGACCGCTCCTAGGCTCCTTCTTTCTCCTTTCTTCCCGTTTCCTCACCTTTGCCAGGCATATTTCCAAGTGTCTCCCTTTTTTGTCACTAGCACATTTGGTGTCTTAAGAGTCAAGTTACACAGCGTCCTGATGAAAAAGTTTCCGCCTATTTGTATGGGGAGTTACAGCTTTAGCTTTTAAAACCTGTGCTTCGACGGTATTCTGAACGGGCAGAGTTCGTCTTTGGCATCCCCTGCACCGTTTTCCGTGATTGTGAAGTACACCAACACTCTCCCCCACTTCCAGTCCCTTCATCCTCCTTCCTCCAGGGGGGAAAAAATTACTTTCCTGAAATAATCTGGTAAGGGCTAACTCAAAGACCAAGCGACGAGAAAGTCTAATGCATTACTTCTGCCAGGGGTATATAATGCATTACACAAGCAACACACACACACCCCCTTCCAGTGTTCAAACAGCCAGCTCACTGTGGTAGTGTTTTCGGAGGTGGAGAATGTTTCTTACCTTCCATCTGTATTGCCTGAGGTGTGGCTTTGCCTTCACATTACTATAAATTCTCTTTTCTACAGTACCTCTTCTACCAATTACACTTCTTTCCTGCACTGATCATCATCGTATTCTTTTTACCCCACTGCCTGTTTTTTTTGGTTTGGGGTGGGGGGGTGGTTTGGGTCCCTTTCCACCTCTTACCACTTCCTTCCCTTGGCTTCTAATATATTGTTTGCTTTTTTTCAAAAACATAAGTTGATTTGCTTCCTTTCAATAAACTGTTGGGTTTTCCTCTTTGTCTTGGCTTCCAGGAAACTCAGAATATTTTTCTTAATTTTAATGGTTTTTCTCTAGGGTTTTCTCTCCCCTTTCCTCTTCCTTCATGGTATAAACTGCTGCAAAATCTTTTCTGAAGTAGATATAATACAGAGAAATAGAATGTTTCCAGTACCCCTGTTCTGTGATATTCTGGCTTCCCTGCTCGGCATCTGTGTGCATTTTCCTAGTCCCCTCTTTGCCTTGAGGCCAAATATGTTTTTCTTTGTTATTCCCATTCTCTTTCACAAACTCCTTTCCTCATTTGTCGTGTTTCTTCGTATTCACCTGTCTGTAATTTGCACTGTCTTATGTTCCTCTGATTTTACCATTAACCACCTACATTCTTTTCCCACTTAGGTTCCCTTCTTTCGTAACGTCCTTTTATCCATTTTCAACATTTGGGCCATTTTTCCACCCTTCTCTCCCATTTTGACTTTCCTCTTCTACCTCCTTCTATATGGGCTGGTTACACATTAGTTTTTCTTAAAGTGGACGATAGAAAATTATTACTTATGTTATTCCTCTTTTGTTGATCTACTTTGCTACCCTTAACAGTGACAAATGCAAAACTGTAGCAGTGTTTTTACAACTTGGAGATGTTTGTATGGTTTCTACCAGCGTCCACCCCAAAGGAATTCACAGATGAATCACCGGTTTACTTTATTATTCTAATTAACGCATGCTCTTGGGCTATGGGCTTCATTAGTGCTGGTATTAATCTGTCTTCAGTATGCCATTAACAAACCATAGGGGGGGTTGACTTGAATTGGTTATCCCTCGCTTGTAGGCTGTGTGTGGAAAAGTTTAGTTTTTCTTCCACTTATGTTGTAAATATTAATATTTGTTTTGTGTTCTTACATCCTATTTTAGCTTTTTAGAGTATCTAATAAATTTTAATAGGCTGAATAAACTGAAAACTTTTGAAAGGAAAACTTTTAAAAGGATTTAGACTTGCATGTTCAGAGATTTATTATCCATCTCCTTGCCTGGCTAAGGTTTATAATGCTATGATGGTCACAGTGGTTATTGAGTGCCTATAGTGTAATTAGTCTCAGAAGCCCCTGGTGAACTTAAGGTAGACCAGCTGTTCAGAATACTGCCTTTGATTAGTTTTGAGATTTTGAGCAAGTTATTTCACTTCTATTCTCCTCTGTAATCTGGGAATTCTAATAATACCTATCTCATAGGAGAGTTGTGAGAATTAGATGAGAACCTATTAAGTAAAACACTTACCATAATATTTTTACTGATACAATAATAACACACGTGTTTTTTATCTGCTAACTATAGCTCATTAAGTGATTTGGTTAATTTCACTGACTTGAGCAATCAGTCACTGAATGATTGCTATGTAGGAGCCACTCTGACTACATTACATGTAGTCTGGTACATGGAAACTACTCTGCCAGTAACTTAATGTGGGTAATGTCTACTCATGGGATAGTTATAAACATCAGATTGGATAAGAAAGTCTGTTAAAGTTCTTGATACAGTGTCTGATACAGAGTAGGTTCCTAAAAGTTACAGAGGTAATGCCTAGTAGCAATAGTAAAGACAGAAGAAGACGAGAACGTCACTGAGGACATAGGTGTCCCCTGCACTCAAGGTCAGATAAGGATGTGAGTAAATCACAGCTATTGAGTATCTGAAGCGTTATACACAGGTGTGTACAGATGACAGCTGGATTGCAGAGATCCATGGCAGACTTCGAGGGAAGCAGACCCTTGTCTGGGTGGAGAGGGGGTGTGTGGGCAGGCACATAGCCCCTGTTCCTACTGATGACTTATAGGTGAGAGCAGAGAAAGCAGCTGAGGCAGGGGCCAGATTGTGGAGGGTTTTACGCTGTTTTACAGACCATGGAACTTGGGTCTCTAAGCAGTGGGGAGCTGCCCTGGTAGCTGCCCCGACTGGCGTTAGATTAGAGGATGGTAAGACTGGAGACAGGGATATCAATGAGAAGACTCTAGCAATGTCTACGGAGGAGAGGCAAGAGTCCGGATTAAGGAAGTGGAAGTGGGAATGGAAAGGAAGCTAAAGACGAAGACATTTAAAATATTTAATGTGGGACAATTACTAATATTGGAAGTCTAGGATGACTGCCAGGTCTCTGGCATGGTCTGGGGACATATTAAGGCCATTCACCACAATAGGAAATGGGATAGCAGCTGCACACGAGGCAGATATATGAATCACATGACTCTGGAAATCGGGGAGGGGCCTCAGGGTAGGAGACCTGGGATCATCAGCATTGGGGTCTGTGAGATCATCCGGGAAGAGAAGAGGAGGGTCAAGGGAAGAACCGAGGGGGTACAGCAGATGAAGAGGCATCAGGGAAGGCAACAGGAAAGGAATGGTAAGCGGAGGAGGAGAAGAAAGGAGGGCTGTGTGAGGGGAAGCCAAGGCAAGGAAGAGTCTCAAGAACGTGGAAATGAGTTGTGCTGCCAGTAGGTTAAGTGGAAAGGTCCCTAAAGAGTGCTCACTAGCTTTGCCCATTTGAGGGTGATTGGAGACCTTGGCCCATGTGGTTTTGTGATGTGGCGAAGGCAGAAGCCTAACTCACGTGCACTGAAGAGTGAATGGGAGGTGAGCAGGGGGCAGCTCTGCAGTAGCTCGGTTATTTAGGGAAGCTGTAGCTGTAGCTAAAGGAACGTGCAGGACCGAAGGGACGCACACACTTGCACCGCTGGAGAACTGACAGGTGCAAAATGATGGTGGAGAGAGACTGGCTGAAATCCCAGGCAAAGAGGGCAAAATGGAGGGTCCCCGAGCAAGGTCCCTGAGGAAACAGGAGGTGGGGGCCCTGAGTGCAGAAAAGAAGCAGTCTGCCTCTGACACCCGAATGAAGGGCATTTGGACAGGTGCAGAACCCTGATGGGGTTGGCATCTGATCACTTCTACTTTGCCTTGGAAGTGGAGGAGCAATGTATCTGCTGAGAGTGAGGTCAAAGGAGTGGAGGCACCCAGAGGCTCAAGGAGAGGATGAAGATCTGGCAGCCAAGGTGGGAGCTGATGAAGAACGAGGGACTGGAACAGCAGCCTGCCCAGCTAACAGCTGACCCCTGAGTGGTACCAGCAAGCATGGTTGTGGGGCCCCTCCCAGCCCATTCACTAGCTCAAGGGCAGGAGCAGTTTTTATTCGCTCAGCCGTGTTTGAGCACCTACCGGGTACCAGGCACCATCTTGCCCCTCCTGCTTTATGCTTCAGCTATTTTGAACTCTGGTTCCCCAATGGGCCGTGTTCACCTTTGCCTTTGGAGTTTTGTACCTGTTGCCCTTTTGCCTACAGTACCCTTCTTGGTCCTCTTCTCCTGCCCTTTCTTCTCCTTTGCCAGAGTAACTCAGTTACTTGTGTCTCAACTTCATTGCTTTCTCTCCCAGCAAGTCTTTGCTAACCTCCTAATTCCCCCTAGAACTGACATAAAATGGATGCCCTGCTTATAGTCAAAGCATCCTGCTTACTCGTATTGTAATATCTATCAAACTACTGAAATTGCTTGTGTACTTGTCTGTCTCCCAGATTGAATTGTAAATCCCTTGAGGATAGGCACCATGCCTTATTCATAAATCTGTTCACTGAGCCTAGCATACTGGCTGGCATGTGCCTGGCATGCTATAAAGATTTTTGTCCCAAATGAATGATGAGCATGACAGAGTCCCTGCCTCAGAGCAGTAGTTGATTGTGTACTTGATTCAGGTTTGGGTATGTGTGCGGTAGTTTGAGTCGGGGGGACGAGGAGTCAGAGACTTAAGGGTAGAGAGACATTGAAATGGCCCAGGGGATACCAAGCAGGGAAGGAAGTGAGAGGGGACAGATAGACTCTGAGAGAGGAAAAGATGAACAGACCGGAGATTTTGTTGTCATCACAACAGGCTCAGTAGGGGTTGGAAAGGTTGTAGGATCACAGAGGAGAATACTAGGTTCTGAGGTTTCTAAGGTGGAACAGTTCAGCATGATGACTTGGTCCAGGGCATGGCCATGGGGATGAGTGGCTGAAGCTGAGTAGAGATCAATTTAAAGTTGATTGTGGAGATGAGGAAGAAACGTGTGTGTGTGCGTGAGTGCTTGGGAGTAGGAGGGGGATTGAATGGCCATCCTTAGGCTCTGAAGCCACCCAAGATCAAGCAGGGCTTGTAAAGGTCTGAAAATGACCAAAGATCAGAAGGGAAAGGCATGATGCTGATAAGTGGCAAGAACCTCAACGGAGGTGTGAGGGGGTTGCCATGGGGAGGCTTGCCTTGGGGATCTGGGAAAAGGCTGACCAGCGTGCCGGTCTCCATATCAGTAGCTATGTTGAAAGACAGACATTGACCTACTATCAGTCAGGGGTGCAATATCTTCTCACACCAGGAAATAGAGGCAGTGGGTCAGGTAAATTTCAGAGGTTTAGATGGAAAGTTTTGGAGGGAAGGTAACACCCCCACCTCTAATCCTTCCCAGGCCTTGTATAAGAAGTTGGAACTATATTTAGAAAAGTGAGTGTCGGGGCGCCTGGGTGGCTCAGTCGTTAAGCGTCTGCCTTCAGCTCAGGTCATGATCCCAGGGTCCTGGGATCGAGCCCCGCATCAGGCTCCCTGCTCCGCGGGAAGCCTGATCTCCCTCTCCCACTCCCCCTGCTTGTGTTCCCTCTCTCGCTGTGTCTCTCTCTGTCAAAATAAATAAATAAAATCTTTAAAAAAAAAAAAGAAAAGTGAGTGTCTTTCTTCCATTTGTAAACAGGTTGATTGGTATGGAAGAATGAAACAGTAAGATGCGGAATTTCCAACTTCATCTATTAGTGGAAACAACTGTCATTTATTGGGAACACTTGCTGTAGTTCTAGGCAAGGCACTAAGAGCTTTACACTTTTTCATTCTCCCTAAAACATTAAGAGAAGGTAATAACATTTCCTATTGCAGATATGAAGCTCAGAGAAAACTTTATCTCCCCAAAGTCATAAACTGAAAATGGCAGATCGGGGGTTCAAACCAAGCCTGTCCAGCCTCACAGCCTGTGTGCTCTCTCCATTTATATCCATGAGAGATATTTGCTTCCTTGGGCTACTGGAGGTGGAGGGCGGGCACAGAGAAACTCTTTCTAGTAGCACAAGCCCGTGTACTTATGGCCTCAATACCAGCAGCCTGAGCAGCATTGCTGGTTCCTGAATTAATATAGAACTGGAAAGAGTATTTTGCCATTATTGTCCACATGCTAGTCACAGTTAGCTATATTGGTGTGACTGATGGGATTACTGGATTTTGTGTCCTCATGCTGATGTTAGTGTTAATGTGTTGGTCATTATAGAGTTGAAGGCAGTGCAGACCTAACACCGATCTACCTGTTGTCCCTTCTGTTTGTTATTTTTGGGGAAAGCGCATTTTGACTCATCAGTGGTTCATGGCTTTCTACAGACCAAGGGCCAACCTCCTTATGGCAGTGATTGTTACCCTTTTAATAAATCTTGTAAATTGTGTGAATCCAGTAAAATTAGCTAATAAGTAAATTGAGAACCTGTTTTGTTTGTTTTATTTTTTTCCAGCAAGAATACCAGATTTAGCAAAGTAATTGCCTTAATTTGGATGTAACCATCTTTTTGGGTGGAGGCCAGCAGTCTAGTATGTATAGTGGTTAGAAGTGCCCTGGAATCAGACAGATTCAAGTTTGTGTTCTGGCTCTGTCACATACTAGCTATGTGGTTTTAGGCAAGTTAACCCCTGTAAGCCTTAGTTTCCTCATCTGTCAAATGGAACTAAGAATACCTACCTCAGGGTTATCAGGAGGATTCAATGAGTTGATCACTGAAAGCTCTTGGTGCCTGGAACAAAGAAACACTCACCATTAATGGTGATGCCTCCGCTGCTGTTGTGTTGATTTCACTTTGAATGCCTAATGCAGGTGACCACCAGAAAATTCGGTGGCAATGAAAACACCGATTTGATAGGTATTTGTATGTCCTATGTATGTGTCTTCAACATAGAATTTTCTTTAGGGCTGATAAATTCTGGAAGGGTCAGCTCCTGATTATGTAATGTACTAAGTGCTGGCTATGAGGAGGTGAACTGTTTCTTTTCTTCTTCTTTTTTTTTAAAGATTTGTCCATTTGAGAGAGTGAGAGAGCACTAGAGAGCACGAGCAAGCGAGAGCGGGGGGCAGGGCAGAGGGAGAGAAAGAGAGCCTCAAGCAGACTCCCCACTGAGTGCAGAGCCTATTGTGGGGCTTGATCTCATGACCTCGAGATCATGACCTGAGCTGAAATCAAGAGTCAACACTTAACCTAACTGAGCCACCCAGGCACCCCTGGACTGTTTCTTTTCTAATGGAAGTCCTTTGTCCACCTCTCTGGTTTTTTGTTTTTGTGTGTTTTTTTTTGCAGGAGGAATTTGATGGGGTCCTGAGAGAGGAGGTCGTGGCCAATGCCCTTCACCAGTTGGGGCGCTCAGGCTCCGGGACTGAGCAGGTCTATCTCAATCTAGCTTTATCAGTGAGTATGACAAGATCACCATGGGCTTACTGGGCTACATCTTGATACTGGTTGGACCATATCTGTTTTTTCTGGTACTCATAGCTTTTGTGGTGGCCCCAGATCTCAGAGTCTTTCATTTGATGGAGACTGGTGATAAGACTTATTTATGTTATATGAGGTATCAAAGAGCTCTGGGCAGTCCAGTAATCAGCCCCTGAATTCCTTTGTTTTCATTCCCATCAGTCTGTTTCTTTCATCTTAAGTAGTCTGTATTATAGTAATCAATGCTTTCTTTCCAGAAGTTGAATTTGACTCTGTGAAACCAATCAAAAACTCTTTAAGAATTTTCTCTCTGATCAGTGCCAGGACTAAAATTAATATCTAAATCCAAGGGAACAAAGTATTTTGGTATTGACTCTCTCCCCCCCCCCCCGCCCAAGTATGTCAAGAAATAAGTAGCTTTCAGCCACAGTTCACTTTCCAAAAGATACCCCATTATTAAAGAAAAAAATGTGTTGTTCAATTTTCAAGATATCAATACTAACACATAATCTTGGCTTCACTTTTTAAGGGAAGCTGTAAGAGCAAAGTACTCATCATTTTTCAAGTTCTTTCTTCCTTTTGTTTCTCTATAGTCCTAGAAAAATAATTTAACTCTTTTTGCTTCCTTATATTGTAAAGTATTAAATATTCCTTGGAGATCCACACAGTAAATGCAGATACGTAGGTGAAAAAAAGCCCGCTGCAATTTTGCTACTGTACTATAATTTGGCTAAAGTATATATAATTCACAGCAAGCAAAGCATATACAACTCATAATCTTGGTCCATCTTGGATTTGAGCTAGTGAACTATCCAAGAAATGTTAAGCTCTTTCCACCCATGCTGGTTGCATGGCAGATCCTTTGAGGACAGCATATTAAGGCTGTAATCTTTTACTGTTTTCACTTTATAACATTTTATGGATGACTCAGCCAGTTAAGCAGAAACTTACAGGGAGCATCCTGTGTACACTGCCCTGTGTCGGGCATTGGAAGGGTAGATAATTCCAGCATCCGATACATCCCCGCACAAGTCCATTTCAATCAATACTCTACTTATGTACGTAGTGCTATGCCTTAAATTGATCTGCAGAAAAAAAAAAAAAGATCCTTTAAATCTTATTTCAGCTAGATGGACTGATGCTTAACTTACCTTGCCCCTGACCTCCTTACATTTGAGATATTACATATTGAATTACTTTGCCTTTATAACCTGTCTTACTGCATACACTTTCTTATGGTTGCATGGTTTGGTGATTTTTTTCCCCCCCTTGTATCTTATGTTACACATTATTTTTTACTTTTTCTTTTTTTTTTTTTTAAAGATTTTATTTATTTATTTGAGAGAGAGAGAGAGAGAAACAGCATGAGAGGGGAGAGGGTCAGAGGGAGAAGCAGGCTCCCCGCTGAGCCGGGAGCCCGATGTGGGACTCGATTCCAGGACTCTGGGATCAGGACCTGAGCTGAAGGCAGTCGCTTAACCAACTGAGCCACCCAGGCACCCATATTTTTTACTTTTTCTTATTACTTATGTACATAGCCTCTCTCCTACCAAAGTCCTAAGTTTCTTAAGGGCACAGTACAGCTCTACCCCATAACTGCACTATATTTCTCATGATGCACAATGCCTTGTGCATGGTAGGTTTTCTTTAATATTTATTACACTATTCTTGTGACCTTCATTAAACATTTTTATCATCAGTATATTTGAGAACTTGCTCATCATGATACTTCATTGGTTGGCTTTTTCTGATTCTCACACTGCAACATAAACCAGCCGCAAGAGTCTGTTCCAAGGGACCAAATTCCCCTCTCCCATCCTGAAGTTCTCTAGAAGCAAGATTTCGTGGAAAGAATCTTGGAGAAGGATTAGGAGACTTGGATCTGCTTCTCTGTTGCTAATTTGCTGTGTGATTTTAGGTTATTTACATCCCTCTCTGTCCCTCATATTCCTCATCGCCAAATTGGGAATAGTCCACCCTATAGATCTCAGTTTTACTTAGTCAGATGAGATTACTGTGAAGGAGCTTTGAACAGGACCCTGTGAAAATGTAGGTGACAGTGTTATTAATGATCTCCTGATGATGCGTGAGATCTCTTTAGCATTTCATTTAAATTCTAGGCATCTGCCTTTTCTTCTACTAGAGAAAGGCTTTGGCCTTACTGCTATTATGTGGGGTTTTCTTTTCTTCTTTTTTTTTAATAATAAAACTCTGCTCTAAAGGTCTACCTGACACTGTTTTAATTTGCCTTTTCATGTTGTATTTGTTCTTGCTAATATCACTAATTTTCCAAGCTCTTTTCTTCTTCAGAGGAATGCATTGTTTAAATGGGTTTGTCATCTGCTTTGAGATCCTATTAGTCGTAGGCCTCAGATTTAGTTCTCTCATTTAACTACTATACTTTTACTATAAGTAAGTATATTTTTACTATACTTTTACTATAACTCTAGTATACTATACTTACTATACTTACAGAAATTCTGGATTTCTTTCTGTCAACTCTTATTTCCAGGTGTCAGGAGATGGCTGAGTACTAACCTGTTAAAGCAGCATTAAAGTCTTTTTACCTTTTATTTTCTCAGGGTTGTGATTTAATTGACATTAAGATTCTCTGTGAATATGTTCACCTACAGAAGTTGGATCTTTCAGTAAATAAAATTGAAGGTATGTAATTTTCATTCTAGTAGATGGATAGATCATTCGGTTATTTCAAAATTTAACCTTTGCCGTATGTAATGTAGATTAATGCTACAAAACTTGGTATAAGCGCTAGTGTGGATTCATTTACATATCGATGCTCTACTTTGCATGTAAAAAAGGCACCATTGGTGATGAGTAAAGTCAGCAAACATGCAACATTACGCTATGGTTCAAAGGTGCTCAGTGATGTTGCAGAGTATCCCATGGAATGTTTGCTTTGTTTTTTCCTTGTAAGAGACGGCTCATTACTTCTTTAATACTTTCTGAATATTTGATGATTCCCTTGTCTTTCCCCCTATTAGTTTATTCAGTACAGATGAATTAGTCCTCCCCTCCTCCCTTTTTTTCCTTTAATGGATTCTTTTCTTTATTTTGCTTTTGCGTCTACATTTTAATTCTGGCCAGCTACTTCTTTTCTTCTTGAGTGCCAGGGTTTCACACTTTTTTTTTTTCCTTTTTTTTTTTTTTTTTTTTTACTGTCTCTATACATGTATCTGATTTCTTTCAACTTCACCATTTGTAGTTCTCTGTAATGTATTTGTTGTGACATCTTGCTTACATTTAATGAAATTAGTCACATTTTCTTCGAAGCTTGATTCTTGTTCCTAATTTTCTGATCTTATTTGAAGTTAAAGTGTCCGATTTCTTTTGTTTAGACTTGGAGGGAAGTCAGCAGTTGTTATTTCTGACCTGCTTTCTTTGTTGGCCATCTTTCCACTCGCTTGTTTAGCCTGTCTTTTTTATGACGGTTAAATGTTGCTGATACGGGGGCACCTGGGTGGCTCAGTTGGTTAAGCGACTGCCTTCGGCTCAGGTCATGATCCTGGAGTCCCGGGATCGAGTCCCGCATCGGGCTCCCTGCTCTGCGGGGAGTCTGCTTCTCCCTCTGACCCTCCCCCCTCTCATGTGCTCGCTCTCATTCTCTCTCTCTCAAATAAATAAATAAAATCTTAAAAAAAAAAAAAAAAGAAAAATGTTGCTGATATGGTTTTCTCCGGCTCCTTTCTGATTTCTTCCCCTCCTAAGAGAGCAATAAGTAAAATCCAGCCTTGCTTTTCAGTGGCTAAGAAATATTCCAGCATAGTTTATCCCTCTAATGCTACTGTTTGTGAGTTATTTTTTTTCTAGTTTTACGAATTTTTTTTTTTTTTATGGAAAATTACAAACGTGCACAAGGGACTATTGTAATGAACATTCGGGTCCAACATTTATCAGCCCGTGGGGCCCATCTGGTTTCACCTATACCCCTCCCTGCCCAACTTCCCCAGGGTTATTTTACAGATTTTAGAGCAAGCCCAAGCAGGGGGAGGAGGAGAGGCAGAGGGAGAGGGAGAAGCAGACTCCCCGCGGAGCAGGGAGATCGATTCCCCCAGACCAGATCAGGACCTGAGCCCCTGAGCCAAAGGCAGACGCTCAACTGACTGAGGCAGGCAGGCGCCCCGCCAGGGTTATTTTATTTTATTTTATTTATTTTTTAAAGATTTTATTTATTTGACAGAGAAAGAGAGACACAGCGAGAGAGGGAACACAAGCAGGGGGAGTGGGAGAGGGAGAAGCAGGCCTCCCGCCGAGCAGGGAGCCCGATGCGGGGCTCGATCCCAGGACGCTGGGATCATGACCTGAGCCGAAGGCAGACGCTTAATGACTGAGCCACCCAGTATTTTATTTTACTTATTTTATTTTTTTAAAGATTTTATTTATTTATTCATGAGAGAGAGAGAGAGAGGCAGAGGGAGAAGCAGGCTCCCAAGGAGCAGGGAGCCCGATGCGGGACTCGATCCCAGGACCCTGAGATCATGACCCGAGCCGAAGGCAGACGCTTAACCGTCTGAGCCACCCAGGCGCCCCACCCAGTACTTTAAAGCAAATCCCAGATATACCTATCATCGGAAAGGGTTTTTCAGTGTCACTGGCAGGAGCTGCCCCGCACCCCACCACTCCCAGGTTGGTTTCCTTCCCTGGGTAAGGAATTGCAGCGTGATGGGAGGCTGCAGCAATGCTCAGTGGTGGCCTCCCACCCTGGCAGCTTGAGCCGGGACCCCACAGTTGCTAATGGAGCTTTCCTCAGATCAGTCTCCTTTAATCTTTTAGGGCCCATTTTCTTAGCTCATCCAGTGTTTGAGAACCTACTATGTGTAAGGCACAGTATATTTTTCTTTTTTGTGAGAACAGCTTCTGTTCTGATATAGACCAGATTTCAACTTGCATCAGAATCACTTGGGGGGCCTGTTAAAACACAGCCGGCTGTGCCCCACCCTCAGAGTTTCTGATTCTGTAGCTCTGGGGTGGGGCTTGAGCATGTGCATTTCTAATTAGTTCCCCAGGGAAGCCGATGTGCCAGATCCAGGACCACACTTTGAGAACCACCCTTGTAGACGCAAGGAGCTCCTGCCATCTGGTGGACATGGAGGTCACTGCACCAAGTAGGGATTAATGGGCCAGGCAGGGTTAGAAACCCAGCAACCAAGATCGTGGGTTTTTTTTTTTTTTTTCTGTCCGAGTGATTTGAAAGGATCAGTCATCTACAAAGTTGGGATGTAGCTCCATTTCAGTGGTAGCAGCTGCTTCTGCTTCAGGACAGCTCCATGGTACAGCACTTACCTGCCCACAGAAAGATCAGCTCCAAGGACACATGGGGGCTGGTGGACATTAATAGCGTTGACAGACTGATAGATGTGGAGCTAAGCTCAGAAAGGACAAATAGGCAAGACTTGTAAAGTCATGACAGTTTCACCTTAGGTTTCCGTTTCCAGGCAGCCTTCCTTGATTCACTCATTAAGTCCCACCAAAGTGTTAAAGTCTCAGTGTATTGTCTGCCCTAGAACAATTCCATAAAGACAGGTTTAAGAAGGGTGTGATTTAGACCAGAGAAATGACATAGAATGTGGTGGGATCTCGAGAAGGAAAGATGCTGGGGGGAGGTGGGCTGAGGGGGGTGCTCATGGTGCCTACTCCAGGGAAGACCCCAGCTGCTGGCCTTGCTCCCTTCTCCTAGGCTGGGTGCATCTGTCACCTGGTGACAGGTCAGAGTGGTCCTCTTGACTTCGGGTGTGGAGGCTCCATTCTGCCACTAGGGGCCTTCCTGGGGTGGGGGTGGGGGCGGGAGGCGTAATAGCTGGTTCTGTGACCTAGAATGAAAAGAGAGGGAGAAGCTATTATGATTACTGTTTTCAGGTGGAGACTTAAGTTCCTGCTGGAGTCAGGGCTGTAAATCCTCCTCCTACGATTTTATTTTTTAAAGATTTTATTTATTTATTTGACAGAGAGACACAGCAAGAGAGGGAACACAAGCAGGGGAGTGGGAGAGGGAGAAGCAGGCTTCCCCCAGAGCAGGGAGCCCGATGTGGGGCTCGATCCCAGGACCCCAGGATCATGACCCGAGCCGAAGGCAGACGCTTAACAACTGAGCCACCCAGGCACCCCTCTTCCTACGATTCTTCCAGAGTCTTTGTCTAATTTATCCTGCTGCCCCGAAGTGTGCCTCTGCTGTAAAGGGGCAGAGGAAGGCAACCCAGTACTTCACCATTTTTACGTTTTATACGTTACTGTCATTAGAGCACGGCTGTCCTTAGTGTTCGAGGTTTAGAATATTTGCTTGGGACAAAGTGCAAAACTCAGACATACTTCTGAACCAATCCAGAGCCAACGTGAAATAATAGCAATAATTTAAATCACTTCAAAGAATTAATGAGATTTAGGACTAAGTCCAACTAAAACAAAATTTATAACGAACAAACTTTTCTAATTGTGGCATTTTCAGTCTTTCTGAAAAGAATTCAGTCACTTAGGGGCTAATTATCAAGGGGATTATCTATGGCTTTAGTTTCTCGTCCTTTCCTCCAAGGCTGGTATTTTTTGAAGCATTTGGCTGTTAGTAGCTCCTGGGAGAGTGAGCTGGGACCTGGAGGGTGCACCTGTCACTTGAAAAGGGATGGAAGAGGAGGGAAGGCCCTGGGGAAGAAGGTGAAGTTAGGAGCTCATGGAGAGTTCTCCACGCTGTGTGTGTTTCACGGATTCCTATTTTTATTCATTTCATTTGCTTGCACTAATTAAGAAGTGCATGCAACTGGCATAATGAGAACATGCTCTGATGTGACATAAGCTGCTTTTAATGACTTAGTCTAATTTTGATTTTATTGGCTTCCCTTATTCTGTATTTGTTTCTCCCCCCAGATCTGTCTTGTGTGAGTTGTATGCCTTACCTTCTAGAACTTAATGCTTCTCACAATAAACTGACGACATTCTTCAATTTCAAGCCACCCAAAAATCTCAAGGTAGGCTTGATCAATACATTCATTCATTAACCGGCTTGCAAAGTACATTAACACGCAAAACAGTGCTTAAACAGATAATTCAGACACCCTAAGATATGGGAGTAAACAGTATAAATGTCTGAAATGAAATAAAAAGGGATTTGGGTCTCACTGATGGAAAAAGGAAGATGGTCTGTCTGCAGATAATCTTTTTAGGAAGCTTTGCTAATAGTGTTCAGGCTGAGAAACTAACTTCCTTCTCTCTCCCGCAGCTAAATACTAGTTACTATTTGTATATTTTTAGTATAGTACAACAATTTTATACCTGGAAAACCTGTAAAAATTTCTTTGGGGGCTCAAATTTTGCCCTCCTTATTTATCCAACCTTTACTTTCTTTTTTTTCCACAATGATTTCCGATCTTGCTTCTCTGAAGTTGCTTTTGCATCTGACACACAGCCAAACTCTGTGAACGGTAGTTGATGGAACAGCAGGCTCTGGGCTCTGTCTCGTGCTTTAATGTTGTATAGATCACCTAGGGTTCTTGTGAAACTAGGGATTCTGACCCAGGAGGTCTGAAGTCAGGCCTGAGACTGTGGTTTCTAACAGCCTCCCAGGTGATGCTGCTGCTGGTGGTCCATGGGCCACACCGAAGCAGAGACATTATAGATTCGTGGTTCCCAGACTGTTCTGCACATTGCAATCACCTGGGGACTTTCAAAACCTACTCATGCCTGGCTCTCACTGCCAGAGAGTCTGATTCAAGTGGCCCCAGGTAAGGCCTAGATGTGGAATTTTTAAAAGACCCCCAGGTGGCTCTAATGTGCTGACAAATTTGGGAACCGTTGCTGTGAGCTTGGGGATTAGTGTTCTAGTAGACTAATAGATTTCATTAAATATTTTTAGAATTGGACCTCAGTTATTGCTTTTATTATCTATTTTGTTTTATTAACAAACGAAATGAACTTAGAGCCCAAGCATTCTACTGGGGCTCGCACAAATATGAAAGTTTGTTTGAAATCAAGAATCTGACATCATCCATACTGCTAGTGAGATGCTCTTCTTAATTTTTCTTCTGTTCACCACTTTTTTTCTCAATAGTGGGGTAAAAATTTTCCCCTTTGAAATTATGCTTATTGCCAGGGTGACATTCCTTTGTCCAAATAAGCCATGCAAGATGCCTATTTGTACTCGGTGTGGGGCCACGTGGTCTCCAGGTGATTGGGAATTTTATTTGCGGAGCTGTTTCATCTCTCCCTGAGTTGCTGTCCCATTCTGCTTTGTCCTAAGCCCCAGGGAAATGAGTCATGGCAACCGTGTAACCCCTTCCCTGGGAAAAACTTCCTTGGAATTTCTTCCATTCCCCCTCTCCCCCCACCAAGAAGGCTTCACCAATGAACAAAAACAATGCAGATGCCTCATCTTTAAGGTTCCGAGCTCCCAGAGACTTAAGAGCAAATCTATCGGTCACTGTAGAGAAGTGCCTGGAAAGAGCCAGACCGCCTCTGATGACGTGCTCCAAGCCCTTGTGAACCCTGTATCAGCCTGAGGCAGTGACCCAGGCCTGCTGGTGTTTTCAGGGCATTATCTTAGGCAATCCTCCCCGGAAAGCTGTGAGGCAGCTGCGATGGTTCCATTTCACAGATGAGGACTCCAGAGTATAGAAAGGGCAAATCACATATGTCATCTCTGTTGGGAGGTAGCAGGGCCGGGATGGAGCCCAATGTCTGCCACCCAAGCCTATGTCTTCCCAGGAAACCAGGCTTGTGTACACCGTCCCACCATCTCGGAAAGCTCTGCATCCTATTCACTTATTATTTGTGAGCTTTGTGCTACCAGCCAGAGAAGACATATGTTTCCTAAAGCACAGGGGCTTGTTCTTATACACGCTTTGTATTTCCCAGAATGCTTTGCTCTTAGTAGGTCCAGCAGGTTCGTTTGATGGATGGGACTCCCTGCAAGGCTTCAGGTCCAGTGGAACTCCCAGGGGGAGTCAGAGCACCATCAGAACCCTTTCAGGCCTCTCAACACACCTGGTATCACAGCTGCCAGAGGGCACAGCATGGGCGTGTGGCCCAGAGAAGGGTAGAGTTAGAGAGGAGCAGACCCAGCCATGGCACAGGAACGGAAGGTGTTGATGAAAAAGTGTCAATTGTAGGTAAGCCTAGATCACTATGTTGACTTCCAGTCCATCATTATTACCTAGAAGGCAAAAGTGAATATGAAACTTCATTCCATCAAGCCAGACTGACTTCTTAGGTCAGCCATGGTCTGCGATTGACATAGTTGGAGTTTATATAGGCATCAAGTTTTGTGTTGTTTGGTTTTTTTTGGACTAACAGTATTTTGTTTGCACATTACTGTTTCTTCACATGGTTCACACACTTGTGTGTGACATTGTGAACACTGACATTGTGGTCCTGTTGCTATCTTGTAATCGACTTAATCAGTTTTCTTCTCTTCAGTATTTAAAGTTTCAGTATTTAAAGTTTTTAGTATTTAATACATTGATAAAATATTCTTAGTACATTTTTGGGGGTGCAATCACTGTTTTAAAGGGCACAAGAAGACAAGAATTGTGCTCATTAGATCATTGTTTGATAGTTTTCCAGAAAATTATTACATGTGCCCAGCAAGTTATCAATGCAGCATTTTTAAAAAGTTTTTTTTTTTTTTTTTAAATCCTTACTGTTCTTCTTTTGCTTGTGGGTGAATATTTAGTTATTTAATGTTTTTCTTTAGTCTCCTATTTTTGAGTAAGAACAACTGATGTTGCTGGAAAGGCTTTCCTGAAATAGTCTGTTTTGAGAAAGGGTGTTAAGTGGATGAGATGTAGCCTGAAGGATGAATAAAAAAGATTTTTCTGGCACTTGGGAGGTGACACGGGAGAATATATTGAGAGAGAGGAGAAAAGGCAGAGAAAAGATGAGCACGGGAACTAAGTGAATGCCGCTTATGGGACAGTAGAAAAAATGAAAGAAATGGTGGTAAAAGTGGAATTGAGGTGAATTCTGCGGGAAGATGAAGAAAGTCTGAAGTGATTGCTGGAAATGGAGAGAGAGGAAGAGCAGGAATTGAAAGAATTTAGGGGGTGGGGGTGTCCACACTAGGTGCAGGGCAGGAGCCTCCTCCCCCGTCTCCCTCAGACTGAACAGACAAGGGTCCAGGCAGAACAGGATTAGATATGGGTGGCTATGTTAGCCTTGGCGTATTTTCAGTAATGACTTCTAACCCCACAGCCAGAAAGACCTTATGTGAGGAATTATGGTGGTTAAGGGGACGAAAAATAAACTTTGACATATTGTTCTCTTTTTCTCATCAGAAGGTGGATTTTTCCTACAATCAAATTTCTGAAATGCGTGATTTGTCAGCATACCACGCTCTCACTAAACTAATTTTGGACAGTATCCTTTGAATGAATAAAGGGGAAATTTGGGTAATAGGCCTGTTAATAGCTGTGTACTTGGATGACTTGGAGTGGTACCAGATCAGCAATTTGCTGAAGATGTGTGACTCATTTGAATGACTAAGAATTGATATTCACAAAATGAAGAAAGATATTTTATTTACCAAGGAGTAAGATTGTAAGTCAGAGCTTGCCAAGAGCATCTTACACCTGAAAAAGCAACCTAAGACAGTCATTCTTCTGATAAACATAGGCTTATTTTTAATTCTAGAACCAGATAAGTTCTGTTTTAATTGACTCTCTTCTTCAAATTTACTTAAACTTGTGCCCTATTTTATATAAAGTCAGTCTCTGGAAATCCAGATATGACCAAAAGGAAAATAAGTGATTTTTTTTTTATTTTACAAAAGAATTTATAGTGATCTCCCTTTAAATAGCAGGCTTCTCTGGCATATTTAAAATGTACTTTCATTTTTTTAAAAAAGCAAAACCAGCCCCTTTTGATGAGCAACCAACTTCAGGAACCTATCTACTGCATGAGTCAGGCTCCCATGCAGAGCATCTACCTTGAAGTACACACACACCAACTTCGAAAGCCTAAAGGGTTAATTGGGGATCTGTGAGTTTAATGAGCTTGCATCTCTTTACACCAGAGACTGATGTTTGCTGGGTGATAAGGGAGCAGCATCTTCTCTTTCTCAGTATCTCTCTGCCCACCTGAGGATTTTTCGAGGCAGAGTGGGGAATGAATTGATTGCCCTTGGGTGCCTCATTCCAGGGACAGGGCAGCAGTTAGAACACTACACTTGCAATGAGACGGATGTGGGGAGAACAGAAGGTATATTGTCTTGAAGACGTATTTTGTTGGGAAAAAACCTTTTTCATATATGATGAGAAACTTAGAACATAGCGCCACACTCTTTAGAACTGGTGTGTGAAAATGCGCCATTAGTGGACCTTTAGCTGGTGCTCTTGAAGTGAGCAAGTTCTCCTAAATGTAGCCTAATGAGAAAATGATCAAAATGAAATGCTCTGATGGCAAACTAAAGTAGTACACGTTAGCCCAGCATCTGTCCATAGAACTTTTCACTTCATGCTTGAGAGTCATACATACTGAATTTGCAAGGAGGTAGAGAGAGGCTGACTGCCCAGAAACCACCTGACTCAAAAATCCACTCAGACCACCTAGAAGAACACTGCTCAGGGAAGGTTAATGGCATCAGCATCAGCATTGCCTGGAACTTCTTAGAAATGCAAGCTCTGGGACTCTACCCCAGACCCCTGAAATGAGAACCTGCATTTTTAACAAGACCTCCAGGTGATGGGAGTACATGGTAAAGCTCAAGAAGCGCTGGTCTAGAAGTCAGCTGCGCCCAAAACTCCTACCAGCCAGAAGGGAGGAATGAGCATCCAGAGCTCCATCTAATCTTCAGGGTACCCTGAATGAGGGTGGTCACGTGGCAATCTGGACTCTGTCTCCCAGAAAAATACTCTTCTGTGTGTAGCATGGGACCACCAGTGAAAACAACTCCACGGGATTTTGGACTCAGGACAGAGGGTGCAGTTTAAAACATTTCTGTTGTGGAAGACTTAAGTTCTATATAAATTTATTTTTTTCCGTGTAAGAAACTGTTATGACTCTGTAAATGTCAAATATCATGAAGAAAGGAATTAGGGTTTTACTTTTTTTTTTTTAACCTGACTTTAGAGGTAGCAATTCTATCTTCTCTCCAAAGTATAAAAAGCTGTCATCATTACATCAGAACCAACTGAAATTCAGAACATGGACACATAATTAAAAAGTAACATGGCAGCATTCCTCACCTGTGTTTTTTAAAATGCAAACACAGTAGCCAAAACAAGTCATTGTTTTGTAAAGAGTTCATAAACTCTCTCTTTTTTTAAAGATTTTATTTATTTATTTATTTATTTGACAGAGCACAAGCCAGGGGAGGGGCAGAGGGAGAGGGAGAAGCAGATGCCCCACCGAGCAGGGAGCCTGATGCGGGGCTCGATCCCAGGACCCTGGGATCATGTCCTGAGCCAAAGGCAGACGCTTAACTGACAGCCACCCAGGCACCCCTCCGCCTCATAAACTCTTAATGAAGTAAACTTCTTAGCTTACCATTTTGAAAAGATAGTGGGCTGGTTTAAACAGTACTGAATATGCCTCTTGTTCTATTCAAGAGTGTCACACATACTGTGTATAATTATGTTATTAGATTAGATTTTTGAAAAGACTGAAAAGCTTTGCAATAAAAAAGAATTTTTAAACAAAATTTTTATGCCAGTACATTTGAAAACTTAGATGAAATGAATAAATTCCTAGAAAAATATGCACCAAAATGCTGCTTTGGAAATAGAAACCCTGAGTAGTCCTGTAATTGTAAATGCAGTTCTTTTAAAGTAAAGTTAATTAAATTAACATACTCATATAAAAAAAAAAACCCCCATCAGATCCAAACTTTTAAGAACAGATCTTCCAATAATGAACAAATTCTTTCAAAGATTAAGAATAGAAGGCATATTCACAATCCATTCTAATGAGATTACTTTGATATCCAAAAGCATATAAGGAACAGTAAGAGAAAGGAAAATGACAGACTCATTTCACTCTTGATCTAGATGTAAAATCCTAAACCAGTATTGGCAAACTGAATCTAATAGTGTTTGAAAAAAAGATAATAGACCATGACCAAGTTTGGTTTATGTCATGAACGTAAGGATAGTTTAATATTAGAAAGTCAATACATGTCATTATGTTAACAGATTAAGAGGAATAAACCATATAATCAGTAGGTTTAGAAATGCAATAGATAGAATTTAATAAAATCTAATTTACAATAAAAACTATTAGTAAGCTAGTAATAAGGGATTTTCTCAACTTGCTGAGATCTATAAAAATATTTGAAGCAGACTTTATCCTAATTGGGGACATGTTCTAAGCGTTCTTTAAAATTGGGAACAAGACAAAGATCTCTACCGTTGCCCCTTGTATTCCTCATTGTTTTGGAGGTTTTAGTACTATAAAACAAGAGAAAAAAAATTGAAACTGTAAAGATTGAAGGGAGAAGATAAAAGTCATTTTTTCTGCAAATGATATGATTGTCCATAGAGAATATCAAAAATAACTTGCAATAAACTACTAGAAATGATAGTTTTGAGAGTTCAACAAAGTAGTTGGATATGACTTCTATAAACAGAAATCCATTGCATTTTTCTACATCACGAACAAGCAATTAGAAAACACAACTAAAACAGAGACCCCATTTACAAGAGCAATAAAAATGAATCTTAGTAACAATGAATAAGGCCTGTGGGAGGAATATCATTATATTCCTCCCATATATATTCCTCCCATTATATATAACTTTATCGAAGAGCATTAAAGACCTAACTAAAGAGAAATATATTCCATGTTCCCAGACAGGAAAATGGGAGAAGATGTATAAAAAGAGTTTTACAGAAAATGAGTCAGATAAGGCTAATGAACATAAGACTAGATGTCAGCCTCATTTGTGTTTGGAGAAATGCAACCCTAGACCACACGAGATCTATATTACATCCATTCAATTGACAAAATTTAAGAAATCTAAAAATATCAAGTGTTGGAGAACATGTAGGTCAAGAGGATGTCTTTTTTTCTTCCTTTGGGTGTCAAATTAGTTCAACCACTTTGGAGAGCCATTTTATGTTCTTTTATAAAGTTAAACATCCAAATTTCCTGTGGCCTAGCACTTCATTCCTACATATGGGAAGCTTAGCAAACGTGTATCTGGAGGCTTGTATAAGAATGCTCATAGCAACACTGCTTGTCATAGCAAAAAATTGAAATAGCCCATATGCTCATTGATAAGAGAAAGCATAAACTACGTTATAATAGCATATCATACAGTAGTGAAAATGAATGAAATATATCTCCATGCAGCAGTAGGGATGCATCTTAATAAAACTAAATATAATTTTAGTATCAAACCAAAGGGGAAAGGGAAGAGGAAGTGGACAATTCAGCATACTGGTCATCTCCGAGAGGGGGGCGTTGGATGCACCTGGAGGGGCATGCAGAGGTAGATGTTAGTTACTGCTCACGTTCTTCTTGGGCTGGAGGCAGGGGCCATTTCAAGAGCGTTCATTAGATTTTTTTTTTTTTTTTAAATAAATATACGTAGGCCGTGTATGGGCAAATGGTGTATCTGTGTCCATTAAAAAGGTTTTAAATCTGAAAATTACTGATTTCTTGGAAAATAGTTATTTACCAAGCTTCAAACTTGAGCTTGTATCAGAATCCCCTGGAGGGTTGGTTAAAACAGCTCTTGCTGATCTCCACCCTCAGAACTTCTGGTGGAGTAGGTCTGGGGTGGTACCTGAGAATTTGCATTTTAAACAAGCTCCCGGGTGATGCCGATATTGCTGGTCTGAGGAGTGCACTTGAAGATCCCCAGCTTCAAGCTAGCCAGTCTTCTCTGTTGTACCTTGCTGGGGATGCTTTCCTAATCTGATGCCATTCCGTGTGTCCTTTTTAGGGGTTTGGTGGTTATCTTTTTTGTGCTTTTTATATTTATTCAAGTTTTCCTTAGTGGACGTATATGTCTTTTCTATTTGAGGGAAACAAGTGCACTTTTGTTTAAAATATAATTAAATAAAATTGTAATTATCAACACTAAAAAGCACTCCTTTAAAATAAACACAAATCAGTTAATCAACCTGGTGATGCTGACATTGTGATTGTAGATTAGTGCCTCAAAATGGACTGGCTAGGGCACCTGGGTGGCTCAGTTGGTTAAGCAACTGCCTTCGGCTCAGGTCATGATCCTGGAGTCCCGGGATCGAGTCCCGCATCGGGCTCCCTGCTCGGCGGGGAGTCTGCTTCTCCCTCTGACCCTCCTCCCTCTCATGCTCTCTGTCTCTCATTGTCTCTCTCGCAAATAAATAAATAAAATCTTAAAAAAAAAAAAAAAAATGGACTGGCTAACTATAAGAAATCAAGTTTTTGGTTTATCTTAGGCTATTTTGTCGTTCCATTTGTGGATAACTGATTAATTGATAATCATCCTAAATCACAAGCTGATAAACTTTGTCAAGGATAAGTCAATGTATCTCTTAAGAAGGAATTCTGTGTATTCTTTACCTGTAAATATTGACAGATTGATTGTTCACTGGAATTTGTTTTATGATTATAGAATCATGGAGTTTTTAAAAAGTGATTCACAGAATTTTAAAATCCAGACTGGACTTTAGAGATTATCTACTACTAACTGTTCTTTTACGGAAGAGGAGCTTAGGACCCAGGGAGGCTCCGTAACTTGTCCAGGATCATTTGGTCAGTGGTTGAACTGAGATTAGTCCTCTAAATTCCATTGTTTTCCCCATGCTGCAATTCATTGAGTAATTACTACTTTTATCACCTAGCCATTTAAAGTGTATGTGTGTTTCATTTCTTAGAGATTCACTCCCATAGTGAAGAACATTTTTCACTGGTAAGGTGATAAAGATCTTTCAGGATTGGTTTTGATTAAAGCTATCATTGCGGTTCTCTCTACTAAGAGAATTGTGATGGATTTCCTACTTATTTCTCAGTACTGTTTTCTATACACCTGAACCATATTTTATGACTGTAGACAAATGAATAAGAGCAAATACCGAACTAGTGAATAATTCATGTCAAGATCTGCAAACTGCTGACAGCATCACCAAAATGTAAAAATATGTTGTGGGGCTTTTCCCTCACTGTAAAGTTATGCTTATGTGCCTTTGGGTTCCTTCATTCAGTTTCTGAGGATCTAAAATTCCACCGTAAAAGATTTATTCACAGAAATGTAAAACTTTAAAGCTGGAATGCAGTATGATGATTTTGAGTTCTTTGAGTCTCCTCCTTCTGATGGCAGCCTTTTGAAAATTAAAACATACCTAAGAGGGTTAACCCAGTAAGCTATTCATTGTAATAGCTTAGTGACTTATCAGATTATATTTCTTCTTATTGGAAAGTCCCACGACCTATATGAAAGAATGCAAAAGAATAACGTTCAGAGGAAGGACAAGTAACATTTCATGCAGGTTCTTAAAATAAGAAAATGCAAGATGAGGGAGATAAAGGTATTCCCGAAAGCGAGCTGTGAACTCAGAGCTCTGTATGGACCAGTCCTGCATATTGACCATTATCTCTACTCATGGTCACAGATGATGTGACCTTGGGAGTATGGAGGCAGGCTGTGGCAGGGGGCGTGGGAGGGAGGTGTTGGGCCACTGTAAAAAGTACTCTTCACTCAAGAACCTGATTAATTTACAATGATTGAGATCCCTCAAAATTTAAGGGGTAGTGAAGAGTTGGGAAATAGACAATTTTTCTGAAATGAACTTATATCTCAGCAGAGATGTGCAGTCAGTTCCTCAAGCCTTTGCCCCCAGTGCTGTGAGTGGCTGCAGAGGTAGCTGCAGAAGCCAGGATTACCATTGCAGTGAGCCATCTGTATTCCTCTTCCTTTGGCCTCTTGCGAGGCTGATTTCATGAAACCTGACTTGCCATATTAGTCAAAGCAGGAGAGTGAGCCAGATGTACTGAGAGAACTGGGGTTAGCCTTGGATGTCTTGGAAAATTACTGCATACACAATAAACAAGCTTGCCTTTTCACTTCCCACTAGCTCTTGATAGTTTCAGGATTCCTATTTCCTCATTTTCTGATCCTTGCCCTCTTCCCATGGGAGGGCTTCCTGACTCAGGGCCCACAAGCATTTGTTTTACTCTTCCCTGTAGAGTATCTTCATTTTGGTTGGAGCAGACTTATCAGGACACTAATGCCCCAACATAGGACTTAAAGATTATTGCATCCTCTGCTAACTTGAGACAGACGGCCATTTGAAGTTTTCCTTGCCTAATTTTTCTTGCCAAAGATTGCCACTCCAAGGATATTTCATTTCATCTATAGCTGTGTGAGAATTTAATCTCTGTTTCCCACATTTCACATCCCTTGTTACAATCCGTATCTGCAAAGATCTGGTCTTCGTTCTCATTCGAGAATGATTATTTAAACAGCCCAGAGAAAATGGAAGCAGAAAGA
The DNA here is from genome assembly GCF_002201575.2 of Neomonachus schauinslandi. NCBI lineage: Eukaryota > Metazoa > Chordata > Mammalia > Carnivora > Phocidae > Neomonachus > Neomonachus schauinslandi. The sequence goes on from NC_058414.1 coordinate 87,201,651, forward strand.
GTGTGGCGTTTGTGAGCCTAAATGTTTCTTTGTAGAGCTCTTCTGGCAGGAAGCTTTATGAAAGTACATTTGAAAATGCATATTTGATGACCAGTGAAACGGTTTCAGCCCAAGGATCACGTCTGGAACCAATGAAGAAAAATGAGGAATGTCTGGTTCATTTGGCAACGTTTTCTCCTCATTCCTTCTAGTTTCCTAATTTACCTCTTTCTCTGGCCTACATCTTTTCGGAATAGATGCTGGCCTTCAATCTTCCATTTTGTGCTGTTGGCCAACGGGTAGAGGTTGTGATTCCTTGACCTCACATGCTTGTAATGTGGTAATGATAACTGCCTTATAATTGTGAGGAACTTTATGGTTTGTGAACCTCATTCCGAAGATTTTTTCCATGATCAGACTTTCAGTTTTCATGACAAACTGTTGTTTGTTATTCCCACTTTACCAGTGAAAAATCTGAACAGAGAGAAGTTAAGTCACATAATGAGTAACTAGTGGAGTTAGGAGAACTACAAAGAATTATGAGGCAAAATACCTGTTTTTGTGATCCTTAATGATCCCTTCCATCCCCTTTTAAAAATTCTTTGATTCTATGATTAATGGAAGGAGATAGGCGGGGGGTTGGAAGTTGACCAGAAAAGGCCCCGGGGAAGAAATGGTTTGTCCAGAGTAAATATCAAGAATTTAGGTTGCTGTGACAAATTTACAATTACAGCAGACCCTGCCACGTTGCTTCCAAATTGGCTCCAACATAATGAAGCCCTAGTCATAGGAAACAACCTGTTCTGCAGAACCTTTAAAATGCTTGCTAAACTGATAGGTGAAGAATGGCATCTTGATTTGCATTCTCCTGATTAAGGGTGAAGTAGAGTCTCTAAATATGTTTATTAGCTACTTGGATTTGCTCTTTTGGGAATTTTCTCCCTATATTCTTTCTCATTTTCTATTGGGTGGTTCGGTCTTTATTAAGTTATTGTCATTGTTTATGTATTCTAGATAGTAATCCTTCATCTACTGTTTGTTGCAAGCCTATCGTTTGTACGTACTTAAGTAATTAAGAGCAACAGAAATAATAGGCTATTTTTCAAAAAGAAATAATTAAGTTGATTTAATGTAAATGTTAAAGAAAGAAAAGAAAGGGAATTTGAAATTGAGTCCTGAGGAATAGGCAGGGCTTAGGAAGGGTAGGAAAGCAACATGAAAAAAAGACACACTGCTAAGTAAGAAAGTTCTTGGTACGTTCCAGAACTGCCAAGAAGACTGACCTGGCAGAATTAGGGAATTCTCACTGGGTTATAATGGAGATGAAACAGGATAAATAGGCTTTGCTTAAAGTCAGGGGCTTTAGATGCCAGAGTGAGGAATTTGGAATTTGTCCTGTGAGAATTTTTTGATTGAAACATGATATCCAATCAATATTTTGAAAAAAATTAACCTGACTACAGTGTGTCAGGTGATTTGAGGCAGGAAGAAATGGATGTTAGAGGTACCCATCAGTGCTGAATTAAGCTGAATTAAGTTGGCAGTGGAGCGAACGGAAAGGAAGGGAATAATTAAAGAGATGTTTTAAAGCAAAAAATGCCAACTCTTGCTGATTGATTGGATGCCCTGAAGATTACAAGTGGCTGAGAGAACCGTGATGTCTTCCACAATACTTGGGAGGGAAAACTGAGCTGTGGTGGGCAAATGATATTAAATCCCAAAAATTTGCCAAAGAAATCGAGACCAGAGAGAGGAGAATAGAATTGGTGATGTTGGGACTGCAATTTTAGGTGACTGTAAGGATGGAACACAGAAGAAATTTAAATTTTTTTTTTTTAAAGATTTTATTTATTTATTTGAGAGAGAGAGAATGAGAGACAGAGAGCATGAGGGTCAGAGGGAGAAGCAGACTCCCCGCCGAGCAGGGAGCCCGATGCGGGACTCGATCCAGGGACTCCAGGATCATGACCTGAGCTGAAGGCAGCCGCTTAACCAACTGAGCCACCCAGGCGCCCCAGAAATTTAAATTTTAAAATGACTAGAAACTCAACATGAGGAAATGAAGATGGAGTTTAGGCCTCATTTATTTTAAAGGGAAAAGAGAAACCAATATAGGCAGAAAAGGCTGTTCCTCTCTGTATCAGGTATTGGTTCTTTACCACCGATCTGCGCAGGTGACATCTCCCCGGCTGTTCCCCTGGTTCTGAGGGTGATGAAGCTTGGTGCACGTTGCCTGCTTAGGTGACCCTGTATCGGGAAGTCCTGCCTGTGGGAAAGCACGTGAGTTTCTTGTGGAGACCCTTAAGGGACCAAGGAAAAACACTGCCAAGGAGGCAGCTTCCAAAGCACACTGAAATGTTTTTCCTCACTGATTAAATGAGTCACATATGAATGCAAAGTGCAACTGAGCATACTCAAAAGCTATGTCTTTAAAAAAAATTGAAGCAGTGCCAGTATTAAGTTCTATAATGAAAAAAATATATTTCAAGATTTAGTGTTCATCCTGTATTGGGCATGTATTAGTGCTTTATTAATGGCGTTGTCTGATTTTTCTAATGATGATCTGACACTATTTTTTTCTTCAAAAAAAAAATTTTTTTTTAAAGATTTTATTTATTAGAGAGAGTGTGTGTGTGCATAAGCAGGGGGTGGAGGGAGAGGGATAAGCAGACTCGGTGCTGAGTGTGGAGCCTGAAGTGGGGCTCAGTATCGTAATTCTGAGATCATGATCTGAGCGGAAATCAAGAGTCAGACGCTTAACCCGTGGAGCCACCTGGGCGCCCCTCTTCAAAATGTTTCTCATAACATTTTCCTTAAACATAGTCATGGTGCATAGGCAACGAGATAGAGGAGATCCGTGGGCTAGAGCTGTGTAGTGGCCTAACGTACCTGAGTCTGGCCAAGAACAAGATCACGTCAATTAACGGCCTAGGCATGCTGCCAATCAAAATCCTTTGTCTGGTGAGTCTAACCAAAAGTTACTCTTTTTTTTTTTCTTTTTTTAAGATTTTATTTGTTGATTTGACAGAAAGAGAGAGACCAAAAGCACAAGCAGGGGGAGCGGCAGGCAGAGGGAGAGGGAGAAGCAGGCTCCCCGCTGGGCAGGGAGCCCGAGGTGGGACTCGATCCCAGGACCCTGGGATCATGATGAGCTGAAGGCAGACGCTTAACAACTGAGCCACCCAGGTGCCCCTCTTCCTCCGATTCTTCCAGAGTCTCTGTCTAATTTATCCTGCTGCCCTGAAGTGTGCCTCTGCTGTAAAGGGGCAGAGGAAGGCAACCCTGAGAAGGAAAGGAATACTTTTAACAACTATTAAAAATACATTTCATAATGTCTCACTGATGAAATAACATTTAAGCATATTTACTGCTGTTTACCCTTTTTTGTTCTCAAATGAACCATGAGATGTTCTCTGGGCCTGAACTTTGGCAGCCCTTTTATATTAATATATGCTAGTTTCCCATTCTAGAAAACCAGAATTGATGCTGAGAATAAAGGAACAATTCCAATCAGAAACGAAGTTTTTAAATTTTTTCCCATAGAGAGAACTTTTCTTAAGCTCTATGATGTGTGCTGTGACTATGAATAAACATGCAGATAAATTTATTAAAAAGTCAGCAGAATTATAATAGTTCCAAAGATATATACCGTGTTTTTGAAATAACTGTATAGCTCACTAATTTAAAAGTTGATTATATAGTTTGTGGATTATTCAGGATTCTTCTTCCTTTCCTCCTCTCTCCTATGTCTTACTCTTGGATGGCTTTGCTATTTTTTATTATATCTGTCACAAGGTGGGCAGGGAGGATTTTAAGCCATAAGGCTGGTAGCTTATTAATTTCTTATGTGAACTATCCCACAGGATAGTGTTGAACTGCTATTTGAAATGACATCTTGGAGTTATCTGCAGATTTATGACATTTATAATACACTATTCCTGTCTTAACTACGGATAGTGGAAGGTTGGCTAGTGTTAATTTTTCTTTCCCTGAGCTTAGAGCTTGAAGTGGTTTTTCAAGAGACTCCCCTCCTTACGGCAAGTTAAGTGAGGGCAAAGTACTGGTTCCAGTACCAAGGACAGACCATAGGCGAGGAGAGGTCTAATAATGTCCTTAAGATTTCATGTTTTCTGCCCACCGGGGCATGTTAGCAAAGCATAAAAGAAAATGAATTTGTTAAGTTGGTGGACAAACTTAAAAATTATAAAAGAAAGTCACATTCAAAAAATTATGATAATTTAAAGGAGTACTGGCAATATGCACTACTCCGTTGGTACCTTGTTAGAACCTTATCCTTTTCTTTGCATCTCTTTGTATTGGTGCTCCCAGTAACTTTAAGTGGAGCATGGTATGTGGAAAGAGGGGGGTGTCCTTAGAGGGAGGAGAACTGAACTCATGATTAAGAAGATTAACACATAGCACTTTATTTTTTTAAAGATTTTTATTTATTTGACAGAGAGATACATAGCGAGAGGGGAACACAAGCAGGGGAGTGGGAGAGGGAGAAGCAGGCTTCCTGCCGAGCAGGGAGCCCGACGAGGGGCTCGATCCCAGGACCCTGGGATTAGGACCTGAGTCGAAGGCAGACGCTTAACGACTGAGCCACCCAGGCACCCCTACACATACACTTTAAACAAGAGTTTGGTTCAAGAACTAAACAAGTAATCCATGTTGACAGTTCCATCTCAAGCAGCTTTTATAAAAAGCATAAAAGACTTATTTTTTCTACAAATAAATTAGGGGGATTATTCCCAGTCCCTGCCCCCATCACCCAAGATGAATCAGAAAATACGGACCATGCCATCATTCATTTCCCCTTAAAATTTTTGAGAATAGTAAGGGTTTCTTTCACAAATGTTAATGAAATACAGAAGATAAAATGATACACATTTGTTTCAATAATTAATGCTTTTATGTTTTAGTTTGTGGAATTAGAAAACCAACTGCTTTACTACTGCAAATAATTCATTTTACATTTTTTTAGAGAAAAGAAAATAATTCGCTATACAAACCAGTTAATTCTCTACCATCAGCTTTTACAATAAATGTAAGGGGGTAATGTGGTTTACTCATGGGCTATTCTGTCAACCACTTCTTTGAGCAAGTAAGGACAATGATTCCACACTTTAAAATTCATTTTGTCTTAGTAAGAGCCATTTATTTCTTCCTTTCCAAATTGGGGAGACGAAGAACATTTCTCACTTCATCTGTTTAAGAAAATAGCTTCTCTCTAAAGGCCCCCTTTTCCCTGATGATCACGATTTTACAAAAAAGAAAAGCAGAACCGTTCTTGCTGAAACTGGATGTCCACTTTGAGGGGCAATGTATCCATTTTTCAGCATCGGATAAAGGGTTTGACTAGATGACTTTCAACTCAGAAATTCTGTGATTCTGAATGTTTCGCCGCTCTGCTTTCCTTTATGACCATAGGCTAGCTAATTAAACGTTTCTGTGTCTCACTCTTCTCTTGTGCATCTACCACTTTGAAAGCCATCAGAGACGCTGTAAAGATTTATTACAGTCTATCTTCCATAGTTCTAGCACTTCAAAGTCCCTCGAGAAGAAATGTATTGTATATAAATTTTATATGTGGGCATGTTTTAAATAGGATAGTGAGGTCTTATTTCAATAAGTTAAATTAGTATGGCTATTATGTTAACTTTAGTGCAGTTTTTTCTTTTACTTTTCTATTACACTTTTTAGAAATTTTTTGTACTCTGAATAGTAGGAAATTTGACTTAGGCAAATGGGGGTTGTGAGTATTTTTCCCTTCTGATTATGGAATTGTTCAAACATATATTTTAAAAAAGGGAATAGTTTAATGAGCCCCCATGTATTATCACCTAGCTTTGTAGATTATCAACATTCTATTAATGTATTTTAAAGAGCCACAGAATTAAACTAATGACTGCAAATCTTGCTCATTATTGAAGTGAAATCTTATGAAAGATAGGATGAAAATGAGCTCTTGCTATTAAAATGTACCAGGAAACATATATCAGGAAAAATATTGCAGATGGAAGAGCATGCTATAATTTAATTTTTCAGTTAAGTGCTTATTAAAAGTATTAAAAGCTGAAAGATGGGCATTTTATGTCATTAATTGAAACCTCAAAATTGTCTTTATGATTCCCAACTAAACTAAAAGTGTAATTTTACTGTGGCATGTTCTTACACTTCAAGGCTAAGAAACCCAAGGAATTATATGTTGGAAAATGCACGAGAAAATGCCGGTTATTGTTGCCACTATAATTTGTTGTTATGGGTCCATGGGGGTTGGGAAAGAGGATCTCTGAATCTTTGTTTTATGCTCATTGTCTGAGAAGATGCTTATGTGTGAATTATTGAAGAACTCAGTTATCTATTGTTGAATAACAAGCCACCCCAAGTGTGGTGCACGGAGAAGTATTACTCACTAACCATTTTTTTTGGCTAGCAGCTCTGCAATCTGAGCTGGGTTCAGCAGGGTGCTTCTTCTGCTGCTCTTGCCTCATTCAGCAGGCAGATTGGCTGGGGGCTGCGCTCAGCGGGGGTGCTGAAATGGCTGTATTTTTCCTCTCTCTCTTTAGTGTCAGCACCCCTCTCCATGTGACCTCTTCTTCTCCATGTGACCTCTCCACAAATCCTCTCCCAACAGAGTAGCTAGAGTCCTTACATGGCAGCTCAGGGCTCCAGGACACAAGAAGGGAAGCTGCCAGGCCTTCTTAATTCTTAGACTTGGAACTGGCACACTTCTGCCATATTCTTTTCTTAAGGCAAGTCGTAGGTCCGGCCTAGATTCAAGAGGAGGGACCTGCTCAAGAGCATGAATAACTCAAGCCATGGATCAGACTACCATGGCCCTTGTGATATGAAGTGATTATATTTAGAATGTTCCTGAAAACCAAGCATATGTGGGACTCACACTATTCTAGTGGTGTAACATGATGGCGCTGAAAGAATTGCAATTTTAAATGTTTCTGAAGATAAACACGGAGGTATGCTATTATTAAGCTTTAGGTAAATAATGGTAAAAGCTTACACTACCTAGCTTCTGTCTGTCCTACTGATTCAGACATTCATCTTGCATGAACTTTAGTGAAAATATGACATTCTGAATCTTCCAACTGAAAAACTGGGAATTCTTTCTGGGGTGTATGTATATGTGTTTATCGAGGTGATCGGTGGAAATGGGAGGGTGCAGGGCAACAAGAATGGCTTGCTGATTTTAGGAGATTGGGGCAGAATCCAGAATGAAAACTTGGCCTTACACTTTTTCCTACTAGAAGCTTTTAAGACATTGGTTGTATTTTACCAATTGTAGAGCAATAACCAGATTGAGAAGATCACGGGTTTGGAGGACCTAAAAGCCTTGCAGAGTGTGGATCTGTCCCATAATCAGATCAGCAGCCTCCAGGGCTTAGAGAACCATGACTTCCTGGAAGTGATCAACCTGGAGGATAATAAGGTAACGTCACACGTCACCTGTCCTGGTTTCAGTGTCTGCGTAAGAGGACATACCAAGTCCCATTATTGGTTTTTCAAGGGCTGTCACTTGAAATGCTGGCTTAGAAACATTATTCTAAAAAATCTCCAGGAGCAGTCATTGCAGAAGGACTGTTTTGTTTGTTTGTAATTAATACGATTCTTAATTTTTGGAAATCTGATTATTCCTAATTAAATTGTTTTAAGGGTTTAAATTGCAACCAAGTGGACATGACTTTCTGAAGTAGATGTGTTCGTGTAAAATTTTGTGTAGAAAGGTGACCTTGGGAGTGTCTGAAATGTCAGAGCAGGGAAATGGGAGACATGAGAAGAGCCTCAGGCTGGTGTTGCCTGTGCCTATCATTTGAGGAGAAGAGGCGCAGGGAGTGAATTCCTATATTCTACTGGTAACAATAGTGTATGTTCCTAATCCATAGGAGTTGGGGATTGGACTGACTCAAATTTTCTATATCTGGTTTAATACACACTTTGTTTCATAAATTATATAAATTGGTGTCCACTTTTAATTATACTTTATTTTCAGTGAAGCATTTGTGCTCATAATCATGGTATATCTGACTACTTAAGCAATAACATCTATAAAACAATTGTATTCTTACTGAGTACTTTATCATAGTTTTTGGAAAGACTTCATAAGGAAGTTGACTGTTTATTTCTCCTTGAAAATGCAAATTTGGCTGGCCCTGAAAGAGACATTGGTCTTACCTGGGGTGAGATGTGATGCTGTGGAGACATTTCTCTGTTCAGGTGTGATGGTGCTTATCAGTTATGTCTGATGACTCTTTCTCCAGTGAACTCACATCACCTGTTCGTCTAAACATCAAGAAAAGGCCATCTTTAGGTCTGGGGAAAAGTAGATTTTTTAATCACAGACAAAACTGTTCATCCTTATTTTTACTTGATTTGTATATTAAATTGTTTTGTCAGCTCCTAAGTTCATTTCATACAGTTTTAGTGTCTTTTCATGAAATTGCCGTGAAAATGGTTCTCACATATATCCAGGGAGTGTTGAAAAGGTATGGAATGTATCCATTGAGTCCCAACTGAATGCATCTCAGAATTCAGGAAAAAGAATAATGGTTAATGGCAATAATAGTAATAATTGCAGTCATAAGATCATCTGGAGATATTTGTTGAGTACCCGTGCACAAAGCACTGTTCTAAGCACTTCACATCTATCATCTCATTTGATCCTCACTATAACCCTACTATTGTCATATTTTATAGATGAAGAAACTGGGGCACAGAGAGGTTAAGTGTAACATGCCCAAAGTTCTACGTCTAGCAAATAGCAGAGTCAGGATGCGAATATAGAATGGTTTGCCTCCAGACTCCATGTTCTCAACACTGAAGGATAATACAGTAATTATCCTTCAGAAGACCATATAGGGTAATGCTCTAGAAGAGTGCTTTCTTTTAGAAATATAATGCAAGCCATAAATGTGAGCCATATATGCAATTTTAAGTTTTCTAGTAGCCACAATAAAAAAGTAAAAACAAGTAAAAGTAATTGTAATAATATATTTTATTTAGTCCAATATATCCAAAATATCATCATGTCAACATGTAATCTACAGAAAAATCATTGATGAGGCACTTTATAACCTCTTGCCCATACTATGTTTTGGACATGTGGTGTGTATTTTATACTTACACACATTTCAGTTCATCCTAGCCCTATTCCAGGTGTTAAGTAGCCGCATGTGGCTAGTGACTACCATACTGGATGGTGCTGCTCTAGAAAGACCTCATGAATAAATATATCGTTCTCTTCCATTTCAAGAGACATTTCAAGTTACATTTGAAAATGATTAAGAAAAAAAAGAGGGGTATCATTGAGTGAGTAAAGGAGTTTATAATTTTCACATGTTCAAGAGACTCCATTAAAGAAAAAGTGGCCATGTGTCCCAAAGCAGGGAATCCTTCGGGAACAATTGAGTCCATAACAGTAACATAATTCCCTGGCTCCCCACTGGGCAGGTTGGGGAGCAATCAACAGTACTTTGAAATGTTCTTTGTGCCTTCCAAAGATTTCCTCAGAGATTTCCCCAGTACTACTGAGAATACCATGTCAGGGATGGAAAATTTGTCATTTAACAGAAACATAACTTAGCTGCTGCTCCTCATATGATTAATTTGATATTTTATCATTTGCACTTTCATCAGTATTATTTACTTGGTTTTAGCTGCTGACACATTGCTGTAGCCTCACACGATCATTTCAACATCTCTTTTAAGTTCCTTTGCAAATGTTTCCCATCAGTTGGTGATTTGGGGGCCCTTATCACTCTCTAGAGTCCTTGTTAGAGTGGATGTCATTTCTAGCATTTAAAACTTATCCTCCAAATGTTAACTCTGTTATAACCTCAGTCCTTTCTTCTAGAAACAAGACATTGGTTGGGGAGTTACTTAGAGAATGCTTTTCCTTCTTTTAGTGTCATTATTTCATAAATCAATCAGCCAATCAATCAATCAGTCAAAGAAAAAGCTTTCACAGGCCGCTTTAGGTGTGGATACTGGGGCTTGGAGAGCATAGCCTACGAGGAAATGGCAAAATGAGAGTCAACTAAACTGCTCTCCCTAGGAATTCGAAGTTGACAGGCTGCTAGGGGTTGGGAGTAACCCACAGGGGCAGAGGAGGTTTGCAAAGAGGGGCATCTGGAATCTGGGGATCAGCTGTGCTGGTGTGACATTCTTAGCTGATGTTCCTTTAAGAATAGAACCTTTCTGGCAGTGTTTTACTCTTAAGTCATTCGGGGTGCTGTACCCCTACATCCACTGTAATGAATGATCTGTGATGCACACAGCCTTGGGTTTGGCATTTGAGAAGAAGACATGCGGGTGGGTCTGCTGTGGGTTGAGGTCTTCAGGAGAGGGAGGGGGGGCCAATGCAGGACAGTCAGTATCTGCGGAATGTGGCCAATTCAGCAGGCGTGGGATCTTGAATCCGGGCTAGCCCATACTTGCTTGGCTCTGCCCTTAACAGCCTCTTCCTACCTTTGGGGGGGGGGGGGGGGGGGGGGGGTAAGGGAGCTGGATCCCTCTCATTTGACTCTCAAAAGACCAAGTGATCCCAGCTGACATTTTAGTTATAATTTTTTGTAGTCTGTGATCATGCTACTATTCATGTGTTTGTAACATTTCAAGATCTTTCCATGTCAGTTACCAGAGATGTCCCCATCTTCTAAAGTAAGTGCATAGTGTTCCTATTATGGGACTGTACTGTGTGCTCATTAAACTCATCACATAATGATGGGTTTTTTTCAGAATTTAGGAATTTTTAAACTTTTAATAAAAATGTTAGCCCAGACATTCTTTATCTAATGTTTGCCAGTCTGATGATCTCTTCAGTGTAAACCTCTTGAGGGTGGGTAGCTGGTTCATAGCTTATGCACACATAACACATCAGCTTGCCCCTGAGGAAAAACGTGCTAGTTTCCACCCTCACCAGCAGTGCGTGCCAGTGCACGTGGCCAGGACTTGGTGGTGAGACATGTTCACCGCAGGAAAACATCCCCTGCTTGCATTTGTGTCGGGTCCGAGCACAGGAGCTGTGTCCTAGAGGAAGATCAGTCCACGGCTCTGACCAAGCAGTGTGAACCGAGTTGACTTTTCCACCTTCCTGAATCACACAATATTTAAAAAAATGATCCTTTTATCTTGCAGAGGATCGAAATGCCACTCTAATGGATCTAGTCATTGTGTTGAAAGAGCTGTGTCTGATAGCATAGCATCGCTATAAGCAGATTAATGCTTATTAATAAGCATATAGAACTAATGCCAGGTTCTATGCGGTGACTCAGAATTTACCTTTTACATTATGTCTTCGAAAATGGCATCCCTTGAACATGGTGCATATGTTCTTCCCCTGATTTAGCTCTGGGAGTAGTTTAATTTTAGCTGCATTTTGTGTTTGGATAACTCAGGAATTATCGGTGACTACCTTTGGAGAGCTTTCACAATGCACACAGAAATGACTTGGGGAGAAACAGAAATGAAGAAGCAATTATTAGTTTTTTTGCAGAAGTTTAGTATCCACATCTGAAATAAAATTATAATTATGCTAACTACAGGAAATTTAAGTAAAACTGTTTGTCTTTAGTGGGAAATCCAGGCATTCTGCAACCTAAGCTCTCTCCTTGGTCAAATTAAGAAACTGTCAAGCAGCCTTTTTTCCCCTCATTTTTTAAAGTTGTGACACATAACCCACACAGAAAAGAGTATAACACATAAGGGTGCAGTTTAAACAAAAAATTTTAAGGTGAATGCCCATGTCAAGAAATGTGTCATATCATTTCTGTTTTTATCTTTCCTTGAACTAATTATCTCTTATTAAAAAAACAATAGAGGGCGCCTGGGTGGCTCAGTTGGTTAAGCGACTGCCTTCGGCTCAGGTCATGATCCTGGAGTCCCTGGATCGAGTCCCGCATCGGGCTCCCTGCTCGGCGGGGAGCCTGCTTCTCCCTCTGACCCTCCCCCCTCTCATGTGCTCTCTCTCTCTCATTCTCTCTGTCTCAAATAAATAAATAAAATCTTTATAAAAAAAAAAAAACAAAAAAAAACAAAAAACAATAGAGCTACACATGCACATGTAGTAAGAAGTCTTCATCGGTCACAAGTAGCCAGGCTAGCAGAGGCAGCGTTGGGGAGGGAGACTGGGGAACAGGAGGGCTAGGAAGGATTAGGGTTGAGGAGAGAGAACCAAGGAGCCCCCACCTGCATTTTTTGTCCTATTTCTCTGATTCTGCATACTACGTTATCTCTGCCTTAAAATAAATAAAATATTTATTAATTAATAAAAAATAAATAAAATATTTATTAATTAATTAAAATAAATATGGCTGAGATGAGGAATAGTTCAGAGAACTATTTTTTAGCCAGAGAAGAAAAAAAATAAAATGTGGCTATGTGTGTTCACATTTAGTGAAGGAGCATGCACTAATTCCCTTGTTCTGCATTCGGAATACTCTTGAGAAGGCTAGATATGCAACAGAGCAGTTTCTAAAATAAGTTGAAGTTAGAGGATCCATACCAGCTCCTCTTACAGTACTTTATATTATTGGTTGTACAGTTAATCTATTGATAATACTTTGTTTCTTTTATTAAACAGATTGCTGAGCTGGGTGAAATAGAATACATTGAAAATCTACCTCTCCTCCGGGTTCTCAATTTTCTAAGAAATCCAGTTCAGGTGAGAGAGATTTATGTGTGGAGAGGGGGTGAGGACTTTCTTGGAATTCTTCTTCAAGGAATACTTTTGATAAGGAGCATCAGGGATGTGCATGCACTGTATTTACCTTCATTCTCAATCTCTAAGGGAGGTTTGGCTATTGAGGAGGTTTAGGCCAAGGAGCAGCTATTCATGCTGTCAGTGAGGGTGGAGCCCGGAGTTCCCTGCTCCGGGTGGTCAAGTGTGACTCAGCCCTGCTGGTAATAAAGATTACGTGACACAGCTACTGAGACCGGAGCAATGTTCTTTTACGTTATAGAAGGTGCCATGCTGGAGGTGTAGACAGACTCTGGTTCCTGTTGTATAATAGGGGAAAGAAAGTCTAAGATCAGATACCTATAGTAATTTGTCTGGATATAGGTGGGAAACTGGTGGTGGTGTAAAAACGATTATAGAAAGAAATACTCTGTTTCCTATGGATTCTTCACCTCTGATATTCAAAAATCCACTGTTTTTCAAGCCTCTCTCTTTCCTACCATTGATAGATCCTCTCTCCTGGCTTCTCTCCCTCCCTCTTTTTCCATTTGTCCTTCGTTCCACTTTGCTACCTATACCCTTCCCTTCCTTTTCCAGAGACTCTTGAATTTAAATGTATCTCTGAGTACCTTTTTGTGTGTGTATAACTTGATGAACATGTCTGGACAAGCAAAAAAAAAAAAGCAAAAGCAAAAATGAAAAACAAGATTAAAAAATAAATCCAATCCTTGGTATGGGAATAGTGGCCGGCAACTTAAAAGCATCTCTGGTAAGAAAGGAGCAGGGCTTACAAAGCAACCATGAACACCCCCCCCCCCTTTAGAGCCATGAGGAGTGTTTGTGCATGCCCATAAATAAATACCACAAACCCTATCACACACATTAACTCACTTATATACACAACACCCCCCCCAACTCACACATCAAAGGACAAGAAAGATACCTTTGTATATTCATTTCATGTGCACTCTTATCTATGAAATGCATCACCCACTAATACCTTTTTCTTCAAAGATGTCGCATCTTAATACAAAACTTTAATTATATTTCTAAAAGCCAGATAATCCTAACATAGCAGATGGTTGGGAGTAATAAGGAATTTGTTCTATAAATGAATATTATTTATTATTGTAAAATAAATTCAAAATGGTACAAATTAATTCAAACTAATACAAAATAGATGACAAACTAGTCATAAATAATGTTCATTATTTGCAATAAGGAAACTCTTTGGAGTTCGAAGAAAAAGGATTTGAATCACTGGCCATGGAATCTTAGGTGAAATGCTTCACCACTCAGAGGCTTAGTTAGTTTCTCTTTAGAAATGAAGATGATCATACCCATCCTGCTTATGTCACAGGGAGATTAACGAGATCACACGTTTGAAGAGCTTTGTAAAGCTACAAGGCACAGTCTGCGTGTGAGTTAATACGAGGGGACTGGTAAGCATGAAACTGCAGACACCTTGAGGGTGTGTGTGTGTGTGGATAGGGTAGAAGCTGAAACACCTACGTGTGAGAGTAGCATGCTAGTGCTTGCTCATGAAGGCAACTGAATATTCATTCCTCTTGATATTTTAAATAGGAAAAATCTGAATATTGGTTCTTCGTGATTTTTATGCTCCTACGACTAACAGAATTAGATCAGAAGAAAATCAAAGTGGAAGAAAAGGTATGTAATCATATTATTCCACGTGTTTGTGAGTTAATGTGCTCAAGGGCTTTGCTGTCTGCCGGAGGACCGATGTAATCAATAAATGGCACACGTGACAATATGGGAATTAACTACTTATTTAGGGAGTGCTTCCTTACTCTGTGGTTTAACCCCCTGCAAAGCTGAGCATCAGCACGAATGCGGCGAAGGTGCTGCTCTCGCACAGTCAACAGGCCGGCAGTGGGGACAGAAGCCGCGCTCCGTGGGTCCAGGCAGCAGCGCGATGGCAGTCTATTAACTTGGATAACTATCATAAGGGAGCGTGTGTGATTCTCACTGTGTTGCTCTAACCATTCATTTAATAATGAAATTTATTATTATGTCACTCTACATTTACAGTCCAAAGGTACTCAAATCACTCTCCTGGTATTTTAAACCCTTAAGTCTGCTCTTTAAAATCATGATCCCCCTGGACACACGGTTCCAGAGTAACCGGACCTGACACACTAACACGTGCCTCCCGGCCACCATGCCAGGGGTGCTACTTTGTCTTGCTTTAGTGACTGGGGACAGCGGAAATCTCCACTAACCAGGGATCTCTTACGCTAAATGCCCATTTGAGATGAGCATGAAAGCAGGTATAAGTACGTAGAGGGGCAGATATTCCATTTCATACATGCGTTTTGGAAATCGCTGTTAAAAAATAGTTACAGATGTTAGTGCGTTGTTATCCTCAAACTCAGAGGCACTTGCTAGATTTCTTTTTCTCTTTAATGTTTTGTGAAGGGAATGCAATTCAAAAGCCTGCATTAAGTAAAGGTGGGGTTCACGAAGATCATGTGTGTAGAGGGGTGACAAGGACACATGGATAGAGAAGGCTACGTCACGAGGGAAAGATCCCTATCTTTGAACACAGAGAGCTCTGCTGAAAGAGGGGGAGGTTTGGGTAGAATTTGAGATCACTGGAATTGCTCCTGGTGAGATGGCATGAGGAACACATCCCCGTGGTATCAATGACCTGGAATCTAGAACTATGTATTTTATTCCTTCCTCTCATATTCAGAGTGGGAATGTTTACTATATTAAAAGTAATCTTGGGCTTTAGAGGTTTTATATTTGATTCTTCTCTTCCAAACCCAGGAGCATAAAGAAGTGGGGGACCCAGGGACTCCAGCTCCATTATTTTAAGATAATCATCCTTATTTAGGTTTTAGGAAAGTGAGAGTAGACACAAAGACTGAACACAAAGGTCCGTGAGCATGCATTAAATTATTTTCTGTACCTGGTTGCCTGTCTAGAATGTTTCACTCAAGAAAATCTAAGACTTGTCTTCTTTTAAGAAATGAAACGTGTTTTCCTCTTGCATTTCTAATTCTGGCAAAGGTTGCTGCCGTGAATAGATACGACCCTCCCCCAGAAGTGGTCGCAGCCCAAGATCACCTGACCCATGTTGTCAACAGTGTGATGCAGCCGCAGAGGATCTTTGACAGGTATTTGTGAGGGATCCCCAGGGTAGAACTCAGGGTGGCGAGCACAGGACAACCTCATCGTCTGCCCTAGCACTCTGTTTTGTCTTTATTTGTCTTTATTTGGCTGTCTCAGTTTTAGCGATTATCATCACATGCTTGAGTGCGGGATTTACTCATTGGTGGTTTCCCAGGTGTGGAGATGAGTGGATTCATCTTCCCTTTTCCATCCAGCCCCTTGAATGGTGGCTAGCCTCTGACATAGGACAGTGAAACACAATGTTTAAAAATGTGTCAACTTTCCTGCTGTAGGATAGAGCCATAGACCTTTGCCTCATTAACAGAGAATTATGATGATTTCTGTCCACTGTAAATTTTTCCTTAGCTGTGAGTAAATGCTCGATAGCCCTGCCAAAGAACGTGAATGCAGATTATGAGAGAGTCCATAGAAGGAAGCCCAGCTAGCCCAAGGGAAACCTGAAATAGTCTTTATACTGATTGCACTGAGCCCGTGAATCACGCAGCTTAGTTGAACACATGAACAGAGTCTCTCACCTCTAAGTTCAAAGACAGATTTACCACAGTTTCTCCATTTCTTTTTAAACAATCTGTTGGAGCAGATGGCCTTTTATGCTATAAGTATATTGCAGAAATTCTATCAATACCCAAAGGCATTTAAAAAATACTTGTAAAATCTCTTCGTTATAAATGGCTTCCCTTCTTTATGTGGTATTTGCTTCTGTACTTCACATGGTTGGTTTCCCACAGAGAGCACAATGTTTTGTTTTGCATCCAGGACATGATTTTTTACATGTAATTTAATAATACAGACATTGACAGTTTTATATATTTATGGTCGCCCTCTAGGTGAAATGATTTATCATTTATTTGCATACATCTGGAAAAGCACATTTGATTTAAAAGAAGGGCATTTATATCCTCATTGTATTTCTTTCCTAGTTTATGAGATTGCTAGTTGTTTCATGCTTTAGGGTACATTTATATAAAAATATGTATCAAAGAAATTTACAGCACTGTCTGAAAAACACGTATTTCATCATCATTTGCGGCTATCAAGTAGACAAGAGCAAAGTGGCCAAGCAGCCCCAGATGCTCCAGAATGGAGCAGTGTTCATTGTGAGAAGCTCACAGAGACAGGGGCAAGCCTACCATTGCCCTTCCCAAGCTGAGCCAGTAGGGAACCCTGACTCTTGACCTTGGCACTCTTATGCTGCATTATTGGGGAACACCGTCCCTTCCCCTGGTGCAACTAGGGTGAGGATACAATACTAAAATTACATGGCAGAATGTTGACTCTGGCCTGGTAGTCGTGGATAGCTTTCTTGCTCTCCTGTATGACAAGGTCGTCCAGGTTCATCTTCTACAAGCCCTGTCCAAACTCTGGAATCAACCACTTCTCCAAGAAGCCCTGGTTTGTTTTAGTGAGAAATGGTACTTCCCAGTCACAGTCTGGGTGCTAGAGGTTATCCTTGCTACTGAGTTGGTCATTGTTGTTAGGCTTTTTAGTGGACAGAGCTAGGAATGTATTTCCTTCCTTCCTTCCTTCCTTCCTTCCTTCCATCCATCCATCCATCCATCCACCCACCCACCCACCCACCCATATATCCAACCACCCATTGGTCTATTCTATCTATCCTATTTGCATGTTGATAATATTCTCGGTCCTTTATACTTGAAAGTCATTTTTGTTATATTTGAAATCTCTGGCTCTTTCCTTGACTATATAAAGGATGTTACTCTTTTTTGGGGGGGGGTGCAAAACATCTATCAAAATCTGATAGACAGTTTTCTTTCCCTTATAAGTCATGTGTTCTCTTTTTCTAGCTGAATGCTTTTTTTTAAGTCCAGTCATTTTACTAGACTATATCTTAATATTAGTCATTCTGGGCTAATACTCTCAGGTATGCTGTGTACTATTTCAATGCATAGTTTTATTTTTTTATTTTAGGAAAGTTTTCTTGAATTACAGTCTTTAATATTTGTTCTGTTCCTTTGCTTTGGTTTTCTCCTTCAGAAAGAAGATCTCCTTGGCCTATATTCAATATTTGTCACTTTCAATTTTTTTTCTCTTAAATCATTTAAAAATTTTTACTTTCAGATAATTTTATTTTATTTTTTATTTTTATTTAAATTCAATTAGCCCGCATATAGTACATCATTAGTTTTTGGCGTAGTGTTCAATGATTCATAAGTTGCATATAACTTTGAGATAATTTTAGATGCACATGCAGTGTAAGAGATAATACAGAGAAATTCTAGATGTTTCCCCCAGTGGTGATACCTTGCCTAACTCTAGTAGAATATCAAAACCAGGAAATTGACATTGATACAACCCACCAACCTGATCAGATTTGACCAGCTTTGCATGTACTCATGTATGCATTTAGTTCTATGCAATTTTGTCACATGTGTAGATCATATGAGCACCACTACAGAAGACTTTTGTCACAAGGATCCCTTTTAGAGCCATAGCCACCTCCTTCCTCTTCAACCCCCCTAATCCCTGGCAACCAGTAGTCTAGTCTCCATCTCTATCATGCTGTCATTTCAAGAATATTATACAAATGGAATCATATAGTGTATAACCTTTTAGAATTGGCTTTTTTTTTTTTAACTTAGCCTTATTCCCTGGAGATGCATTCAAGTTGTTGGATATACCGATAATTCATTCCTTTTTTTGCTGAGTAGTATTCCTTGTATGGATACACCACGATTAGTTTAACTATTCATCTCTTTTTTTAAATTTTATTGTTAATCACCATACATTACGTCATTAGTTTTTGATGTAGTGTTCCACGATTCATTGTTTGTGCATAACACCCAGTGTTCCATGCAGAACGTGCCCTCTTTAATACCCATCACCAGGCTAACCCATCCCCCCACCTCCCTCCCCTCTAGAACCCTCAGTTTGTTTCTCGGAGTCCATAGTCTCTCATGGCTCGTCTCCCCCTCTGATTTCCCCCCCTTCATTTTTCCCTTCCTGCTATGGGAAGGGTTTGTGCTATGGTGAGTGCTGTGAATTGTGTAAGACTGTTGGATCACAGACCTGTACCTCTGAAACAAATAATACAGTATAAGATAACTATTCATCTCTTGAAAGACTTCTGAGCTGATTCCGTCTGAGGGCTATTACAAATCCAGCTATTAGGAATACTGATGTACAGATTTTTGCTCATGTACAGTTTCTGCCTGCTTGCTTTCCAGTGGATACCCCTTGACTCTGCTGGGGTCCCCTTGTCCTCAGGCCTGTCACTTGCTGCCCCAAATCCCGACCCCCCCCACCCCCCCGGAAGGATTCCATCCATCACTGGGCAAGGCTTGTGGGTTTATGGTTCATGGAGATACTTCCTCATTTGGTTTTTTACACATGTTATCCATGGGCTTTTGCTCTTAACTTTTTCTCTTTTTTTCTGTGGATGCCACCACCACCTCCATTCTTCATCATAGAATCTATACCTTAGCATGTATTTTTAAAATATGTTTTATTCTGTATTTCTATAGTTGTGGCACGAGTAGAATTCACACACTCCAGCCAGCATGTTTTCACTCCTTAGTCCAGTCTTTCAGGCCCAGAAGCCGTGCCTAGATGCCTATATTAGCTCTTAGCTATTAGCTGTCCCTTGAGCAAGTTAATCAACCTCTCTGTACTTCAGTTTCTTTGTGTATGCAATGGGGATAATGATAGATAATGATAGAAACATCTTCATCCGCTTCCTGTAGTACTTAAATGAGGTAATGCCCGTCAGATTCCTAGAATAGTGCCTGGCACGTAGTGATTGCTCAGGTAAATTTTAATTATTACCATTTTCATTGCATATCTGTGTTCTAATTCAGGGGGTATGGATGTTAAAGCTTACCTCTCAGAGAGCATTCTTCTTCCGTTTTGAAGTTCTTGGGGAAATACTTTATCACCCAAGAACTAACATATCTTACTGTATTTTTCCTTTTAAAAATGTTAAAGTAAATTTACATACGTTTGGACTTGACTTGTTATCTACACTTTGAATATTATTTTTGGCCTATCATCATCAACTTGCTCAGGAAAGTAGTACCAGCCTCCTGTCCTGGGCCTGCAGGTAGCACGTGCTCAGTCACGAACTTAGGTGTGACTGTGGTGTAGACCCTGGCTTGGGAGTGACTGTGGTGCAGCCCCTGCCCTCTGGGCGTGTATGTGACTAGGACCGGCCGTCACTGCCTGCCCTATGTTCCAGCACTCTGCCCCGCCTGGACGCCCCTTATCCCATGTTGGTGCTAGCTGGTCCTGAAGCCTGTGGGAAACGAGAACTGGCTCACCACCTCTGCAGACAGTTCAGCACGTACTTCCGATACGGGTAAGTGTGTTCGTGTAAGGCTGTACATTGTCAGCTGTGGCTGCTAATTTTAAGCAAGCTCAAAAAGGTGCAGAGAAGGCTCATCAGCTTCTTTGCCGTTTATTACACTGTGATAGATACCCTGTACTTTATTTATTTGTTGTACTTTATTCCTCCAAATGTTTACCTTTCTTCACTGACAGCTCACATCACTCTCCAAGGGTTGAAGATCCACGTGTTTTTAGTGAAGCGTGGTGGCGTCGGAGCCCGGGCTTGTCCTGTGGCCACGGGACGCCACAGCACGGATAGTGTGGTGACAGGTGGCGGGCTCGGTGCTCGGAGGACCTGTAAGCTCCTCTCCCCTCCTCCGCTGGACTCACACCGACTGCACCTCCACTTCCTCATCTCCACTTGGGGCGTCCTCTTTTGAGGCCTATTTCAGGAGGAAGGAAAGAGAAATGACGGCAAATGTTTTTCCTTTCCTTTCCTTTCCCTCGGGCTAGCATTCAGTGCACTCCCGTTTTCTGGAGCAAACGTTTTGCTGTGTGATTCCCTCATGGTCCAGTTAAAATAGAGGAGAATATCAAAAACATGAGGACCATTCAAAAAAAATCTTCAGCTGGACTTACAGACTACTTAAAGGATTCTGGGAGTCAGAGTTAGAGTCACCACTGTGGTCTTTTAAACTGGTTTCCTCTTAATTTTTACCTATGGCAAAGCAATTACCTTTAGATTAGAAATGTTTGTCGGTGACCGGAGGAGGGGATTGCAAAGCTATTTCGGACAGCAAGAAAAATAAATGCAAATTATTTTCTAATGCCTTTCCTTCCCTTAAGCTATATATGTTCAAACAATGTAAATACTATTTGAAACAGGTCCATTTAGGGGTGCCTGGGTGGCTCAGATGGTTAAGCGTCTGCCTTTGGCTCAGGTCATGATCCCAGGGTCCTGGGATCGAGCCCCGCATCGGGCTCCCCGCTCTGCGGGAAGCCTGCTTCTCCCTCTCCCACTCCCCCTGCTTGTGTTCCCTCTCTTGCTGTGTCTCTCTCTGTCAAATAAATAAAATCTTTAAAAAAAAAAAAAAGGTCCATTTACTTAGATATCTAAAATTACATCCCTCATTTGAACAACTCTGGGATCCAAATATATAGAATGATTTATTTACTAATATATTTTAAGCCCCCTGAAGTAACAAAAATAAATTAAAACTTAACATTAGAATAAAAAAGTATAGAGTGCCATTTTGCCTGTATAGGGGTACCAACCCTGTTTTGAAAGATAAGTAGAACGAAATGAATGGAAGGTCAAAGTCGGTCAGAGAGGTATATCCCAACTATAGTGCCAATGTAAACCCGGAACTTTTAGCAAACCAGAATGCTGGGAACAAAGGCTTTCTCGGATTAAAATTCCTTTTAATTATGTTGTAAAGGTTGAGAGCCAGGTCCTTCAGATGTGTTTGTGATACACGTTACGGAGGCGTGCGGGATCAGATGTGTTCTCGGAGGTGTTCATTAACTCATTACTAAGATTGTGAGTCAGTCTGCCTCTCTCTTCTCACCTGGATGGGCCTTCTTCTTATTCATTTTTATTAAATCCCACTTCCCCCCATTAGAATGCTTATCCATCATGCTTGTGATCGATTGATTTAATGTTTGTCTTCCCTACTCATCTGTAAGCCCAAGGAGGGTATGGACCAGTGTCAGCTTTGCCCACTGTTTGGTTCTCGGAGTTCAGCAGATGACCAGGCACTTAATACCTACATGAGAAATACTTGTTAACCAAGTGACAGATTGAGTGAGAGCACGGGATGAATGAATTAAGGGTATTGTAAGCCACATTTCATGGGAAATTACTGTGACAAGAAACAGAGGTGATTTTCCACAACTACCACTGATGGATATATGGGGACATGAATGGATTCATTCATTTGTTGACCAATTCTTTCAGTAAATATTTATTGAATTCCTCCCATGTGCTAAGCCCTGAAGATACAGCGAGAACAAGATTGACAATGTCCTCGCTTTAATGAGAATTGTAATCTAGTGGGGAACTCAGACCTTTAATTAGTGTCGTGCATAGTTTGTATGGAGGCACAAGGCAGTGAAACAGAACCTTAAGACTAGCTTCGTGCCTGCAGGGTTACTGCTGCTGCCGTCGTTCTCCTCCGGATGGAATTAGTGGCACGTGTGGAAAGACACTCCTAACTGCCTACTCACTCCCCCACCTCCCCCGCAGGCTCCGAAGCACTGGCCCGCCGTTCACTGGCGTCCCCTTGGAGGCAGAGATCGGGGCTTGCTCAGTGGCACATCATTCTAAAAATTCCATCGAGGCATGGATCAAAGATCATATCATTGGATTAAAAAAAAAGTACTAGATAGCTAGTAATGTCATCTGTGGAGAAGGTAAGGCAGGACTACTTTACATGCAGCAACTTTCTAATTAAAACAAATGATAAAACCAAAGCACATCCTCAGAGGCAAGTCATTGCTCTTATTTAGGTTTTTTAATTCCTTATCCAACATAATTTTTATTGATTTTTTAATTAAATGGGGGGAAGGCATGAAAACAGTTTCATCATGAAACATACAAGTATTTACAAAGGCACTTTCTCTGCCATTTGCTTGAATCTTCTTTCCCATCTATTTCATTTTCTCATGGTATTCTGTCTTCCCTTTTTTAAATTACATTGACCCACGACTGAGACA
This sequence comes from Neomonachus schauinslandi, assembly GCF_002201575.2. Taxonomy (NCBI): domain Eukaryota; kingdom Metazoa; phylum Chordata; class Mammalia; order Carnivora; family Phocidae; genus Neomonachus; species Neomonachus schauinslandi. Next base: position 87,224,476 of record NC_058414.1, read on the forward strand.
TTCAGTGAAATTCTCACACACTAAGTTGTATATCCGGATATATCAGTATTAAAAGCATAACGTGGTGGTCTAACAAGTATTAGAATAGCTGAGAGATCTTGTTCTCGTTTTAGGTTTTGATTTTTCTATTCTTGGTTTTAGAAATAGGTTGGTTGTTCTTTCTTTACCTCTATTAGTTCTACATGGAGACAGGAATTTACTGCCTTCAAAATCTATTTCCAACCTTAATATTATCACACAAACCAGTGGCTCCCTGGCAGAGTAATGAATAATGAGAGAAACATAAAACAATGCTGGTACACCTGTCCAACTTCCAGGTTTAAGAGTGAGCTGAAGAGTCATGAAAGGAAAACTTTCTTCTTCTTTCTGAGATCTCCATTTTACAGCAGTCTCTCTTTTTATAACCTTTTTCTTGATGTGACTACTAAACATCTTTACTTTTAGTACGATAGTGCAGTAAAGTAAAAGACCACAGCTCTTTAGCTAAATGAGATGTATGAGCTGCAGCTGCCTTCATGCAGTCTAATAATCTAAGGTCTGTTTATCCCGATGTGACAAACCAGTAGAATGGTTCATTTGTTCACCTAATCAGTGTTTATTGAGCACCAGCCATGTGCCAGCAGCAACTGTAGAACAGACAGGCGTGGGTCTTGTCCTGGGAGCTTACCATCTAGCATTGGATTCAGGCAGGTCAGTGCTGGCTAACAGGATGGTTTGATGGGTGCTGTGCTGAGGGGAGTAAAGAGCCTCTGGGATAGAAGATGTGGAAGACACATGGGATGTGGAACTTGAGCAGGAGCGCCTTCCAGGCGGGAGGAGCGACAGGCAGGTCTGATGAGCTGTAAGTACGGGCCGGAGTACTGGAAGTAGGCAAGAAGACAGCAGAAGACCAGACCAGAGACACGGCAGGAGTCTGAGCGTAAAGGATTTGTAAGCAGGGAGTGTCACGAGGACTGCTGCATTCCAGAAAGTGTGCCCTGTGGGAAGCTCGGCCGGGGGGGGGGGGGGGGGCGGGACTGGGGACAGGGGGACCAGCTGGGGTACAGTCACAGCTCACGAAGGCATAAGTTAAAAAGCAGCATGCCATTACTGGAAAGCGGACAGGGCAGTGGCTTCCTGGAATGGGATACTCAGACGTGCTGATGATCTCTTTAAATGCCCAGCAGTTAACTGATGTATGTTTGCACTGAGGGTTAGGACCAATTTAATGTTCCTACTGAATGCCCTAGGAAGACCTGGGCTCTTGTGAATAGCCTTTGAAAGAGTTCACTTACTAACAATACGGCGTGCCATCCTGTGCTTGAATTTATTTATTTTTAATTTTTTATTTATCTTTTTTTTTCCCCATGTGATTACATTTTTTTTTTATTATGTTCAGCTAGCCAGCATCTAGTACATCATTAGTTTCTGATGTCGTGTTCAACGATTCATCAGTTGCGCATAACACCCAGTGCTCATCACAACACGTGCTTGAATTTAGATGGGCTCACAGCTAAACCTCTACCTAAATATTTGCAGTAACAAGAAGTTTGTTATTTCCTGAGGCCATCTGGTCCAGAATGGAAATTCTAAAACTGCATGCTTCTGAATCAAACTCAAAAAATTTCTACTCCTCCTCCAGCTGCTAGCTCTTCTCAGACATCTTTTCTTCCTATTGCATTTCCCTGAATATTTTGCCATTCCACTGTTTGGTCTGACCTTGCGGATTCCTTCCCTTCCTGATCATCTCCTCTTCTCCATAGACTTGATTTGTTAGGATCCTCCAGGACAGCTGGCCCATGAACGGGCCTTTTGAATGTCTAAACTCACTCTTAGACTCTCAGGCCCAGTGTTGTAGTCTGGCGTTCATCTCTAACTCACTTCTTTGGTGTGGCTCCCATTGCAAACCATGAGTTAACTAATTCACCATGACTTAACTAGTAAATTAATTGGTAAATAAGAAACTCATGGAAATCTAAATTACAAATGGAATTGTACTGAGACCAGGGAGAAGAAGGACACCGAAGGTGATGGCCCAAGCAGATTTCTTTGTCTAAAATTTGGCATCATTTTTTTTCTAAGTTTAGTGAAACACTGCTTTCACTGTGCAGAAGTTCCTTTTTAAGATGTTCACATTTGGGCAGCATACTCCACAGCGAACATTTCTGCATGTGAAAATTGGATGACAGGATTCAAAAACCCACAGGTCATCTTAGGTCCTTTGTAATAGAAGGTTCTGCGGCGGATACAGGCTCTGTCACCCGCATTCTCCACCTCACTGAAGCCTTCTCTCTATTTACCTGCCTAGAAGCTTCAAATTACTTCTTTGCTTTGTCTTCCTTTTAGAAATACTGAAAAAATTCCTGCCGCTCAATTCCTTTGTTGGAAAATGAAAATCCAACACTGCGTGTGAAGGCTACGCTAAGGGTGTACAGCGCAGGATGCCAAGTCCCTGAATTATCTTCCCCGCCTGTCGAGGACACCAATAGACAGAGGGTCCCAGGGCCCTGCCACGGTGTGTGAAGAAATGCCAGTATATTCACACAGCAAAACAAATACCATGTGTTTTGACAGTCTTTTCTTAGAATATACTCTCCTTCCTGGGTCTGTAATTTAAATACAATGTTAAGAACTTAAAATTTACTAGTCTAGTTAATTTTTTTTTTAAAGATTTTATTTATTTATTTGAGAGAGAGAGAGAATGAGAGAGAGCACATGAGAGGGGTTAGGGTCAGAGGGAGAAGGAGACTCCCCGCCGAGCAGGGAGCCCGATGCGGGACTCAATCCAGGGACTCCAGGATCATGACCTGAGCCGAAGGCAGCCGCCCAACCAACTGAGCCACCCAGGTGCCCTAGTCTAGTTAATTCTTCATGATAATGGAAGGGGAACAGCGGTACAAATTATAGAAATTGGACTCTGTAACAGGAGAGGCTTTTGAGGTTACACCTCTACGCTCTTGGCGCGATAGTAAAAGGAATTGACGCAGAGTCGCCTTGGCGTTGTTATTTAGTCCCCTTACTTAATTCCTGTGCCTCAGTTTCATCATCTGTAAAATGGAAATGGCAATACTCGCCTCATGGTTTTTTGTGAGGAAGGAATGAAATAACATGTCAAATGTCTAGCTATTCTCATCTTCTCCTTTAAAAACTACAGGATACTACAAAGATCAGTTTGCATTGCATTCCCCAAACTTAACACTAGGGAGTCAGAATGGTATGAAATCAAGAGTCGTGGGCTAGTTGGGACCCCATTGTCTATTTCTGGGACTGACACTGGTCGGCTCTGTGGCCTTAGACGAGCCATCTTTATTGTCTTCCACCAAATGGAGTTGGTCACGCCTGTTACCCCCCTCACAGGTGTCATTTACTGGTTCATGTTACAGATAACTAGCAACTGCCTGCATGGGGGCCAGGCTTGGGGAATGCAGTAGCAAATAAGATGAACAAGATAAAGTCCTCTCTCCTCATGAGTTGTACGTCCTGCTGGGGAAGACAGGGAAAACCCTGATATGTGGATAAAGGAAGGCAGTTTTGGTGATAGAGAGTAAGTGGGGGCGTGGGGACGGGGAGGGGATGCTGTCGCATACAGTGATTGGAAAGGGTCTCTCTGGTTGAGCTGAGAACTCCATTCATGGCTTCCCATGGGAGGCTCATAGTTGGTGTTTATAAGCACTGACAGCACTGAGGAGGTGGGGTCCTGAGCAAGGAACTGGGATGCAGTCGGTGACAGGCATTGAGGCTATGAGCATGTAAAGAAGAGGTGCATATTCAACGATAGGAGGTCAAAAAAGGCTTTTAGGCGGGGGGGAGACACTTAACTTGAGTCCTGGAAGACAGGTGGGCCAGCCAGGTGAGGGATGAGGAGGGGCGTGGGGAAATGCCCACAGAGCAGAGAGAACACGAAGACTCTTGGGTGGAAATATATGAGTAATGAACTGAAGTAGTAGTGTGTGAGGAGGTGGTTCAGAGGTGATCAATAACAATGGGTCAAGATTTGGTGTGGATAATCCTGAATTTGTCTAATCCTTGTAGAGTGTAGCAGCTGAATGTAGTCTAGCACTTCAAAACCACAGTGTTTTCAGAACTACGTTCGTTAACCTCACAATTCATGATTCGTGGATGAATTTCAACTTTTTAAAACCTACTTTTACCCAGACCTTTTGCATTTTGAATCCCAAGCTGCTGGAAGTAGACCAGTTATCTACTGTGTTTTCAGGGCCTGCCACACCACAAGACCGCCTTACTTTGGAGAAGGGGATCGAGTTGATTATCATTTTATCTCTCAGGAAGTTTTTGATGAAATGCTAAACATGGTAAGAACATTTTCCTTTGTCTGTATTACACAAGAAACACACGTCCTCTGGTAGCAATATTAGGAACTAGTGATAACAAAGAGAAAAATGTTGTTTGTTATGAGAGAAGTGTTTTTGGGTTGTTTTTTCTTAAGCCAGGTATACATCCTTGTTGACATGCAGCTTTATTTTAGGATCTTGGAGAGAATGTTGTAAATTTTCAGTAAAGCTCAATGAGTAGACGTTTTAAAAAAATGGAAATGAGAGCACTACGAAAAGTTCTTGTGATCTGTGTTTATCATGCGCTGCTGTTATTAATCAGACTTTACTCAAGATAGGCAACTCTCACAGACAGAGCTGATGTGCGAAGCTTATGAATTGAGCCTCCCTTGGTGTTGGAGTTTTCTGTCCAGAAACCACTCCTGTTTGCTATCACTGATGCTTTTTTTTTTTCTTTTTAAGATTCTATATTTATTTATGAGAGAGAGAACAGGGGGAAGAGCAGAGGGAGAGGGACAAGCAGACTCCACGCTGAGTGCAGAGCCTGATGCGGGGCTCGATCTCAGGACCTGAGCTGAAACCAAGAGTTGGACCCTCAACCGACTGAGCCACCCAGGCACCCCATCACTGGTGCTTTCTACTGGTTGTAGCTCTAAGCGTCATTTCATCATGGTGTGTCTCATTCAGTTGCCTGTCCTGGACACATATATAGCCTTAATCTTCCACATTACACATCAGTGCAGGTAATTGTGGTACAATTAAGCATGGGATCTGCAGTTTCTATGAGTTTAATTTTGAATGGCCAGCTTTACACATAGTGCATGTTTTCTCTTGCGTTCACAGAGAAACCCAAGTGAGAAAGTCCTGTAATCCCTAGGCCATTTCCCCTCTAACCTTGTCAAAAGAACATCTTGGAGATTCTTTATAATCTTCTCTCCTAGGGCTGTATTTTGGTAGTTCATTTGAATGTATCCAGAGTACTTTGGGATTTTTATATTTCTAAAAGCCTTAATAGAGATAGGAAGCATTATCTTGATATTAGTAAGAAGGATTCCTTTAGGACTCTTTGGGTTGAAAGACAGCTAGTTCCCGAAATTCATGTTAATTTCTCTTGTTAGAGTCTGAGGCATTTTTTTCTTGGTTCAGTTCATCTGTTCTCAGTACCCCATATGCTCCCCTGACGTTCCATACCTCATTGGATCGGTAGTAAGTAAGTCTGGTTCAATTCCTAGTCTAAGAAATCGCTGTACTTACACACCATATTTGGTTTTACAGTTTGACTCCCTCTACAAAATCCTTGTACGGGTGCGTAGTCCTTGTTTTTACTGCTTCTTCTAACGTATATTACTTCAGTATAATGTCATTTTCTTCAATTTGAATTTTGCTTCTGAGCTCCTTTTCCTTAAAGCGAGCTAGAGACTGTTTCTAAGAGGCAAACCTAGTGGGACGCCTGGATGGCTCAGTCGTTAAGTGTCTGCCTTTGGCTCAGGTCATGATCTCAGAGTCCTGGGATGGAGCCCCGCATCGGGCTCCTTGCTCAGCGGGAAGCCTGCTGCTCCCTCTCCCACTCCCCCTGCTTGTGTTCCCTCTCTCACTGTGTCTCTGTCAAATAAATAAAATCTTTAAAAATAAAAAAAAAGAGGCAAACCTAGAGGTTATAACTCATGACATATTGTCAGCTTCTCTGGTCACACCAACACATTCAGCCGTCTGTATATACAACCCCCCTCCCCGGAACAGCCACCCAGACCACCTGCCACCCCACCTTGGCAGTCTACCCTGCCGTACCCAGGCCCTGGACACCTCCTGTGGACAGTCACACCCACCCACTCCTCCATTCCCTCATCACCAACACGTGGAATTGCCACCCCACCACATGCCTACAGACACGTGAACCTTTCTTAAGGACATAAATGCAGTCACTTCCCTGAAGATACTCTTCCTCTCTTATTGAAGTAAGATCACAGACCTGGAGTCTCCTGAAATATGATTACTGCTGTTTACTAAGAAATCCGCAAGCAGGAAGATGTATCCCCAGCCAGAAGCTGGAGGACCGCTTAATCTCAATTCTTTAAAAAAAGATTAACAAAGCCTGTTTTATATATAAAAGCACAATGTCAGATTCTTCCCAGCTCTGCATTCTCCCAGGAAATATCTTTGGGGTCCACAGAGGGAGGCCCTTGTGTGCACCTGTGTACACACAAGTAAACAGATGCGTAGTATGTATCTGAAACGTGATTCAAGAGTACATTTTGAGGGGCACCTCCATGGCTCAGTTGGTTAAATGTCCAACTCTTGATTGCGGCTTAGGTCATGATCTCTGGATTGTGAGATTGAGCCCCGTGTCAGGCTCCACACGGGGCATGGAGCCTGCTTAAGGTTCTCTCTCTCCCTCTGCCCCTCGCCCACCTCCAAAAAAAAATACATTTTGAAAACAGGGCGAATCACAGTAAACAAGAAAAAGTATATACCTGATGGGAGATTCAGTATCTTATCTACCTATATATATATATATATATATATATATATGTATATGTATATATATATGTATATATATAAAAGATGTCCTAGTATTTGCTCCAAAGAACAAAGAAGGTATGACATTGAAGGAGTAAAATATTAGGATATTTATTGTTGAGTTTTTAACGTTTAGAATGCATGATATAAACTTCTTTGGATTACGAGGTGTGTAGATTTTCCTTATCACTCCTAGCAGACACATTCACTAGAGACCCACCCCACCACAGCAGATATTTTGTGTCTCATGGACTTCCAGGCCCCCCGTCCCAGGACAGATAGCCTGTCCCCGATCCCCAAATCTCCAGGATGTCTGGGGCCAGGAGGCAGAAGTAGCATAAAGGACTCCTAATTGCTACTGTTCTTAATGATGATGCCGCCATTCGATGGGATTCAGTTGATGGGATTCAGCCCTGCAAGTTTTCATTTCATCATTTCTTCCAAAATCCCATGCATGAGGAGCCACAGTTGCCAAGATCATCCATATTTTTATTCCTTCTTTTGCGACCAGCTTTCCAGTTTAGATGAGACCTGGTAGCTTAATAAATATAACATTGTCAAAGAAAAGGTCAACTTCGAGAGGCATGTTTTAACTTGGACTGTTTTGCAAGGGAGTACAGCTTTGGGAAGAACTGGGCTTCCAGAATGTAGATAGAAGGCAGTATTTAAACCTCAAATGACTATAGGGCACACAGCAATTCTGTTGAAAAACACTTGGGGCAGTGTCAATAAAAAGCTGTGTTTTATAAGGAAAAACAGAATTGGGTCTGTTTTTCATGGCTTATCTCAGGATGCAAAGGGTTTTGGATGTCCCTGTAATTCATGGCCTTCAGGCTTATCTGGGAATGCAGGGCTTTCAAGAATGGGAGCTTTTTCTGGGGTACCTGGCCTACCTGCATAGCTGACATGGCAAAGGGCGAGCTGTCGGTTTTGCTTTCTCAAGTAATGACCGTTTATGGTGCAGGTTTGGCAAGGAAGCAGGTAAACAAGCAAAATGATCTGTTCTACCAGAAGCTTCAGTGCCTTCGCCCTCCCCACGTCTTTTGTCAGCAGACTCCGGGAGCTCCAAAAACTTAATTTTTTTTTTGCCAGCTGAGACTTCTGAATAAATTTCTCTACCACATTTTGATATTAAGTTTCATAAGCCCATCGTCAGCCTTCGATTTGTAAGTTTTATGGAAGCATATAAAAGTAAGACATCAAATAATTTCATTTATGTTAACTTTCGTTATGGCAGCTGTTATATGAAAATCTCTGTACTCAAATTTCAGGGGAAGTTTATTCTAACATTTAATTATGGTAATCACAGTTATGGATTAAATAGGGACACCATAGAAGGTATCGCCAGAGACGGTTTAGCAAGCTGTATTCACATGGAAATAGAAGTAAGTGTTTTTTCATTCAATTTATTTTAATGCGTGTGTGTGTGTGTGAGTCTGTATATATATATTTGGGGCTGAGGAGAGGGCTACGAATGCAGGTAGCACACTGCCAGGCACAGGGGGAAGCTTATAGTTCCTATGGGGGGGGGCCAGACATGAACACTTAAATGACAGGAGTTACTCTATAAGACGTGGCTTGCACGTACCCTCGGGGTAGAAGTGCTCCTCGGAATTTACTTTCTAAGTTAATTTCCTCACCAAATTATCCCTTTTAGGGCATGGTCTCTGTTTATATAAAGTGATACGAGGTAAAGGTCCTTCTCACAGGCTGTGGGGCAGGTGCGTGGCCCCCTCAGGACGTGCCTGGGCAGCTCTGCACAGCCGCCCTTGTTCTCTGCTTCCTCGGGGGAGACGTGTGCGCTATGCCCTCATTGACCCCCCCCCTTGCTCGCTGGTTCCAATCCTTTCCAGCTCTGAGCGATTTAGACTTGCAGAATTCAGGAGACTTCCCTCTCTGCCCCCATATCCCATCCTCCCCAGTGACCTTCTGTAATTAGAATATGCAGAAGTTTCTCTCCAATCCAGATCCAGAGTAAAACCATGACTATCCTACTTACTTGTTTTAAAAATAGATAGCTTTATTAACTATGTGAAGTCTTTAAAGACAGTTGATCGTCTTTTTAAGGTACCTTCACCGAACGGTCTAACAGTTTTGTAGTCAGAGAAAAAAGTTAGAAAAATGATTCCATTAGACCAAACTTATAGAAAACAGAATCTGGGCTGGTCAGATATTCCTTTACTATCGACTCAGAAACTTCTTTAAAACTTGTCTCCTTTGTAACTGGGCAGAGGAGGAGGAGACTGACTCCTTTTTGGCTCCTTGGATTGGGGCGTTGCCTCACTTCAGTGAAACTGGTCACGTTTCTTCCAGCTCTTCAGTTTTTCTAACTTCAAAATCCTGCAGTTCTCATCTTTCCACAATTGATGACGTTTGCATCTTTAAGGAGGTTTCCTGTGTTTCTATGTTAATAACCAAAAATATCTTCCTCGGACAAGGCAGAAACTCTCCAGCTCCTTGTGCTTACCTTCTTCCAGTTCACTGGTTCTCTGAGTGCTGGCTCCTGTCTTTTTCCTCCCTGAGAACTTTCTCCTACTCATTTTCAAGAGGTTGACTCTATAAACCAGGCCTGATGTCCCTGATTCTCCCAAGCGAAAGCATTTCTCCGAACTGCTCTAGTCATTGACACTTTTAGAAATTATTTTTTAAAAGATCCCATATTTCACTCCCACTCCCCCCGCTGAATGTTTAAAACAAAGATTTTGAATGTTAAACTAAACTACTGATGATGGGATCGAGGAGGAAGGAGCTTTAGGGTTCATTTGGAAGGGCTCTTGCATTTCAGCTAGGAGGAAATTAGTGCTCGGGGAGCAATTGTGGGATTTGCTCGCGGTCTGCAGGAGCTGGGGAGCCGCAGTTATTCACCACCCAGCCCTCCTGATCCACAGACCACCACCCAGCCCTGCTTCTTGGCATGAGCTCCTGGCAGCTTGGCTCTCCCTTGCTCTGGGTAGAAGCTGTGAGATGTAATAGGAACCATCCAGCCAGGTTGCTGGTTTAGGAATAGGACCGGTCCCAAGGAGATGACAAAGGGGTAACAGAGGAGCCTTTTTTCCCTGGTAAGATCTTTATCTCCTGGAGCTGTAAGGGTGCTCTTTTAAATGTAGACTTGAAATTACTTCTGAGTGGGGTGCCTGGCTGGCTCACTCTGTAGAGCATGCAACTCTTGATCTCTGGGTTGTAAGTTTGAGCCCACATTGGGTATAGAGATTCCTTAAAAATAAAATCTGAAAAAAGAAAAAAAGAAATTACTTTTCAGTACTAAAGATGCAGCACTACTGTGAATGTACCTGTTTTATTCTGGCAATTTTCTTTTTGTTTTTCTTTCTTCTTCTTTTTTTTTTTTTAAAGAGAGCATGAACAGGGAGGGGGGAATGGAGAGGCAGAGAGAATCTCAAGCAGGCCCCATGCCCAGTGTGGAGCCCAAAACTGGGCTCGATGTCATGATCCTGAGATCATGACCTGAGCTAAAATCAAGAGTCGGACACCTAACCGACTGAGCCACCCAGGGACCCCTAGCAATTTTCTTTTTTAACCATCATGTTTATTAGAGTAGTTAGTTAGAGGATAACCAGGTAGTTATTTTATTTTCCAATAACAATATTTGATGAACAAAGGGAAGTAATCCAACTTTGAGATGTTTACAGGAAAATAATAGCTAATTGTCCAAATAAATCTTTTAATACAAGACTACTTATTACACCTATGTTGTCAGATGTCTCCAACATGATTTCTAAATTGTGTATCTGGTTCTAATTTATTCCCTTTTCTTTAAACAAATAGGGTGTAAGAAGTTTGAAATTTTCCTATTTTGAGCCTCGATATATCCTGGTGGTGCCCATGAACAAGGAAAAATATGAGGGATATTTGCGGAGAAAAGGATTATTTAGTCGTGTAGAGATTGAATTTGCTGTCTCTAGAGTGGACCTTTATATTAAAATCAACCAGAAATTTCCAGGATATTTTGATGCAATCATCAATGCAGGTCAGTAACTTTCAGCAAAGTTTTATTTTTGAAGTGTAAGGTCACTGGGGGAAAATCCTCTCTAACGTACATTCTTAACTGTTGGCTGACTGCAGTTTCTTGTAGGACTGGGGTCCCTGCTTCTTTTGTTGGCTCCCTGCCAGGGGTTGCCCTCTGTCCTAGAGGCTGCTCCCAGGTCCTGTGCATGTGGCCCTTCTGTCTTCAAGCTGGTAATGGCACATCACATTCTCCTCATGCTTCAAGTCTCTGCTTTCCTCTTCTACCAGAAAACTCTCTTCCTTTATGGGGCTCCTGTGATCATGTGTAGGCCCACCTGGGTAGTCTACCTTCTGACTGGCCCAAACTCAACTGATGAGTAACTTTCATTACATTTGCAAAAATCCCTTTTGCCATTTGACGTGACATAATCACAGGAGTAACACCCCCTCACATTCACAGGTTCTGCCCCCACTGAAGAGAGGCAGTTATATGAGGGTGAAGTGTCATGAGAGTCTTAGAGTTCTGCCTACCACAATAGTCACAACATTAGATGTGGCTTAAAAAAATCATTACCACCAACAGTTGTAAATTGACTGTATTTTGGTATGATTCTGTTGCCTTAAAGTACCTTTTCTCACTTACTGTAGATGATCTGGAAGTTGCCTACCAAAAGCTGAGTCATCTCATCAGAGAGTACCTTGGGTTGTCTGAGGAAACATCCAAGAATTTGGCTCCAACTGCAGGTACTACCCTCTCCCTTTTGTGCCAGGAAAACAAGTCTGTGAATTGCTATTTAGGTACTCGTTGAGCAGGCTCAAGCTGGTTCTAACTCTTTAATCCCTGTCCTTCCTCCGGTGTGACGGTTCCCACAAGTGAGCCATGTGAATCAGCCCCCGGACCTGTCCCTCTCCCTGTCTGGGTGGCCTTAGCGGCACTCACAGCACTGTCCTTCAGGGACATGCTGGCCACTGCCTCCTTGGAGGTTTATGGTAAATAAGCGCCAGTCTCCCGGTTCAGATCTCAGCCTTCTAGAAGTTTGGCTCCCTTAGGGAGCTGACGTGGCGTTCTGCTCAGCAGGTTTGTATTTAGCATTGTTTTAATCCAATAGGTTAAGCCTTTTCTTTGCATTGCCACAGTCCTCCAAGTGTGGTACTAGAGAGGATAGTGGAAGAGCATGGTCAGAGGGTATGAGCCTGGTTGTGGCCCTCCCGCTCCCTTGGGCAAGCTGCTTTGCTGTTTGGAGCTTCAGTGGACTGTCCTGCTAGATGGAGTTAATGCTCTCCCTTAAAGGAGAGTTAATGCCTCATGGAGTATCTGCAGCAAACGACATGGGCTGTAGAGCCGTGTATCTCCTCGGAATCCAGGAATTTTAAAGCCCTAACTTAGGATTTTGGTACCTGAGTATTTTGAGATGCATTTAGAAGGTTCTCCCCAATCCACTTCACTCCCACTGAGATGGCTAACTATGAAAAAAACGACAGAAAATACGTGTTGGCAAGGATGTAGAGAAGTTGGGAAGGTAAAATGGTATAGCTCTGATGGAAAACAGTATAATGTTCCTCAAAAAATTAGAAATGGAATTACCATATGATCTAGCAATTCCACCTCAGGGTATCCAGAAGAATTGAAAGCAGGGACTTGCATAGGTCCTTGTACACCAGTGAATGCAGCATTATTCACAGTAACTGAGAAGTGGACAAATACTGTCTGATGCCACTTTTATGAGGTACCTAGAGGAGTCAAATCCACAAGGACAGCAAAATGGAATGGTTGCCAGAGGCTGGGGGAGGGAAAGGAATGGAGTGTTGTTGCTTAACAGCTACGGAGTTTCACTATTACAAGATGAAAAGAGCTCATGGACTTGGTTGCACAACAATGTGAATATACGTAACACAACTGAACTGTACAGTCCTCCATGAATGCCTGTTTGTGCACAGGGCACACTTTCTTCCGGTCCTCTGAAGGTGGGAAGTCATACCCTGGTCACCTGTCTCCTAGAAGACATACGGAGAAGGACAGCCTCACTCTGTTATCTGTTGGTTGTTACCAGTTTCACACTGACCTCATTCCAGAATTCCAAGGGTACCTGACCTGAAAAGAATGTGTAGAATTGCAAAAGGGCACCATCAGTTTGAACTCTGGCAAAATCGTGGCCAGGCCTGCCTCAACCTGGCCAGTGAAATCCTAATTGGGCCAAGAGTCACAAAGGCTAAAAGCACACGAACACACAGCAAGCCAGGGTCTCACGTCAACGTTTTACAATATGATATGTGAAAGCAGTTCAGCCCACCGGAGGGGACCTTCTTTTTCTTCATTAGGGTGGTAAAAATACACATAACATAAAGTTTGCCATCTTAGCCATTTTTAAGTGTACAGTTCAGTTGTGTTACGTATATTCACATTGTTGTGCAAGGGGGGACATTCAAGGAGGAGCGTGCCTGTGTGTTTATCCAGCACTGCTCCCATCGGTTCTCTAGAAAGCCGTCCGTGCCTGGCAGGGTGCACAGTGTATCTCACGAGGCTTTGGTAGCTGGATAGAAGTGTCTCATGAGGAAATCTGACCCTCTTTGCTTTCAATCTTTGCTAACCCAGCAACTTCTGATGTTTAATTTGGTCTCCTGGGTGGAGCTGTCCCACTGGGGGCGCTCTCCTACGTTAGAACACCCTGCCCTGATCCCTGAGCTGGGCCCATCTCCCACTGTAAATTAATAAGTTGGTGTTCTGACTTTTAAATCAGCCCCTTGTGGATTTAGATGAGCGTGAGTCAGTCCCCCGAGCCTGAGCAGTTCTGAGGAACGGAGAGAAGCATGTTTGTCAGTCCGTAGCACAGAGGGCACCTCTGAGATGTGGCGCTTGAGCAGGACTCTGCCTCTAAGCCAGTGGGGCTCCAGCCCTCCATCTTTCCATATTGGGCAACCACCAGGACGCTGACTATTGGGTGCAGTTGCCATTTGGCGAATTAATAGACCAGATAATGTGTGCATAGGAAAACAGACTCCCATTTCAAAGGGTATAATAAAACTTCATTTATTTGGACCAATTAGGTTCGGCTTGTCTGATTTAATGGAAAGTATGAATTACAGAATTTGTTAAAATGTTACCCCTCTCAGATACATTTAATAACAGAAACTGGGTCATCCAGTTATTGACTAATAGAGCCTCAGCTTTAAAAAGTAGAGGGGAGGGTTTATAATTAATACATCAATTCCCTGACCTCCGTAGACCCCCATTTTCCTGGCAGGTTTAGTGTTTCGGAAAATAATGTGTTTTCTTAAGAAGCCACACCACCTCATTTTATTTAAATAGTCAATCTGTGGAAGATGTTACTGTCTTCAGTTGCTGGTTTCAGGATAAACTTGCACATAAAGTGACTTTGTGGAGGCCAGACATGATTCAAGTGAGTATTTTAAAATTCTAAGAGCATAGTCCTTCCTAATAAAGCTTTTAAAGGATCTCTAGTGCATTAAGAGTAGAGCCAACGGCCTCTTGGCGTTTCAGGGCTGTAAAGTGTATGTCAAGGAGGACAGGCCCAGATGTTCACAGGTTCACTGCAGGCGAGCAGGGCCCAACCATAACCACCTCAAAATGAGCGTCATGACTCCCCAGAAAGAGACCAGAGCCCCAGCAGGGTCAGCACCCCAGGCCTGGCTGGCTCTTAAATTTTTGCTTCCACTCTGAGCTGGGTCCCTCTGACTTTAAGTTCTGTAGTTCAGGTATGTTTACATAAAGACTTATATTACTTATTTAAATGTAAGTGAGACCCCTAGAAGAAAAGATGAATAATTTTAGCAGAGTGGAATATTTTTAATATTTAATTGAGCTGTCAAAGGTAAGAAATTGAAGTAAAAAATATTTAAGAGTCTATGAAAGGCAGTCTGAACAATTAGAAAATTGAACTGGAAATAGGAAACCTTAGTTTTGTATTCCAGATTTCACCAATAATCATTAATTTGATTAATCACTTTGAACTTCCATTTCTAAAAATTTCTAAAAAACAAGGCCAACTACATTTAATATTATGGAACATTCTAGAATTTGCTGAGATTTTTCCCAGTTAGATTAGACTGCCTATAAGTTAGGCTCCAGTACAAATCGAAATCTGGTGGCCAATGGTATTGTTTTCATGGAAGCAGGAATCCTGTACCAATGCCAATTGGGAAGTATTCCTAGATATTTGAAGTAATAATACATAGCTTTATCTTTAGTAATTTCATGTTGCTAATTTGTAACTGAGGATGCAATTTTAATTTCTACTCTTAATGATGAAACTAGAACAAAGTCATAAAAGTAAGCCTGAAGTCTATCAGTATAACAACCGCATCCGTCTGGACCCAGAAATGCAAACCTTTACCAGAGGAGAGACTCCGAATTTCCATTAAATGCACGTACAAATAGTAACTTTAGGTACAGAGTGATTATAAAACCTCAAAATACTGAGATGTACATTAATTAAAAATGTTTATCAACCATGGTACGGATGATCTTATTTTTCTTCCCCTATAGCAGTGCAGGTAATATTCATTTCCAAAGCATGAAGACTAAAAAAATCCTGAGCAAACAATACAGTTTTTATGAAATAAGAAAAAACTCACTCTATTCACAACTCAGTGTAAGGGACGTCTTTACCCTCCATGTGTCTCTATACAACCTATTTCTGGAATACTTATCTGGTGCTCCCAATAAAGCTTTTAAAAAGCTGATCCAACTACCACTCTGAGTTCCTGCTATAGAAATCATAAAATAAAATTATATTTGCAAATCATTATTTAGATCTAACTAATGATAGAGGAAAATGATGATGGTGATGATGAGTCAAACAGGGGCACTTGAGCAATTTACTACTCCCCATGTGATGCTTTATCTCTAATAAAGGACAGGGTATCATTTGCCAAATGATGTGAATTGTTGAATTCTAAAAGTGGGGAAAAAATCCTTGTGTGTCTGATTCTAGGAAACCAGGGGTTTACAAATAGAGCCTTCAGCATTGGGTTTCACTCTTATGCCTTTCTATTTTTTTTTATTTCTTTTTTTGTGTGTGTGTGATTAAAAAACCATAAAATTAGCCATTTTAGCCATTTTAAGTATACAACTTAATGGCATTAACTACATTCACAGTGTTGCATAACCATCCCAACTACCTGTTTCCAAAAGTTTTCACCCCTCCCACGCAGAAACTCCATTCCCATTAAGCAATAACTCCCCCATTAGCCCCTGGTGACCTCTAATCTACTTTCTGTCTCTATGAATTTGCCTATTCTAGACATTTTTACTGTTCTTATATTTTAATTTAGCCTTGTTTCTTGACTAAATTTGTATTTAATCTATAACTGTCATGAACTAGGGAGATAGGAATGATGAGCAGGGCCATCCCCTCAGAAACCCCACCAGGAGGCAAACTTTTCCTTGTCCCCACTCTTCCCCAACCCCTCCCCAGAAACGTCTGGTTCATCTGGAGGCACAGGGTATCTGCCCAGACGAGGAGGTTCAGGGATGACCCAGAGTAGTCCAAGCTCATCTTGCTTTGTGGGGGAGAATGGACAGTGGCCGGGAGCCTGGTTTGCTTCTGGGGATGGACCACCCTGGGGTCACCTTGGAGGTCTGACTTTGTTTGCAGTCTCTGAGCATCAGGTCTCCCTCAAAGTGGGCTGAGACTAGTTTCTTCAAGGCTGTTCCCCACTGGTGTGCCCTGCCCCTGGCCACAGCATTTCAGAGCCATGTCCTTAGGACTCGGTTAAGATGTTATATGGGCCACCAGAATATGTATGGGCTTCTCTCATAAACAAGTGCCTGCTGAGCTGATTGTGTTCATGGTTTGTCCACGAGACCAGAATCATACGGAGAACTTGCTCCCATGGTAATCGAAGGAAGCGTCCCCCTCTGCAACGTTAATGTGCTGGTGGCCTCTGAGAGCCATTGCTGAAACCAGGGTAGACTCGGAGGGAAAAGAGTAGCCCTGGGCGTGGGGCGGATCCTCAGGAGCAGGTCCTCCGAGCCATGGCACCTCAGGCTTCCGTGGGATCCATTCTTTGCCTCCTTCCATTCACTGCTGACTTATTGAGTGCCTGTTGAATTTCCCGTATCTTGCCTTGCCTTGCCTTGCCTTGCCTTGCCTTGCCTTGCCTTGCCTTGCCTTGCCTTGCCCTTGCCCTTGCCCTTGCCCTTGCCCTTGCCCTTGCCCTTGCCCTTGCCCTTGCCCTTGCCCTTGCCCTTCCCTTCCCTTCCCTTCCCTTCCCTTCCCTGGTAAGCTGATTATTCCTCATAGAGCTCCCCGTTTCTTGCAGAGGACTACCATTAAACAAGCAGGACTTCCCCTGGCTTAGATGTCCTCCCTCTAGTTTCTACCATCAAAAGCAGCACTGGCCTCTCTAAGCTGTGGAAGTTTTAAATCTCATTCGCTTAAAAATTGTTCTTGCCACTCTCAGAACCATTTTGGTTCTGTGAATCAGTCTCTTTATGTTTATTTACTGAAGTTCATGATTTCAATTGACTAAGATTGTTCTACTTACTACTAAATAAGAGAATTCTAGGCACCTAGTATCCCCAAGGGGAAGGAACGGTTATAATTCTTCTCTATGTGTAATTTTATTCTTTTCAAGGGCCTATGTGCATCAGGAAAGGAAAAGGTATTTTGTTGTTGTTGTTATTTCTAAAGTTACTTAGTTATATAGTATGTGTTAAGATGTTTTTAGCTAACTTCTTTTTATATCAAAGCAGGAGCTCCCTCTAGCAAGAAGACCCCCTCTGGGGTGCCAGCACACCTGGTCCCATCCCCAAGGCGCTTGGCGAAACTGCAAGCAGATGGCCAGATAACAGAGGCTCTCTCTGGAATGCAGATTCATGCACAGGTCCCTGAGCATCAGAACCCAGCCCCCTCCCAGAATCAAGAGCTGGCTCAGGTGGGAGCAACCCATCAAGAAGAATTTTCTCCCAGTAGCCATGTCAGTGCTGAGCCTCCTCCACAGCCCAGCTCATCAGCACTTGGTATTTCCCAGCAGGCCCAAGACTTATCCCCAAACCAGAAGGAAGGGGATGTTCAACAATTGGATCTTTCTTCAAAAATAGTAACGACAGATCTCCCTGAAAATGAGTCACAGACATCTGAGGCAAAAGCAGGTAAAATAGGGCAGCCTTCCATCGTTCCTTCCCAAGGGCCTTCTCAGCACCCTGACCCACCTCTAGCTCACAGCCCTCAGCCGGACCAGGATGAGGAATCAGGGGAGGCCAAGGTGACCTCCACTGGCCCTCCCCCATCTGAAGCTCCCCAGGAGTCTGGCCCAACATCCCTCAGCCCCCAGAGAACCCAGGATGAGGAAACTGAGTCAGCCGATCTGCCACCCAGCAGTACCCCTTATGAGCCTCCAAGAGACTCTTCCCACCCTAATGGGGCCAAAACACCGGGACCATCTCCAGAAGATTCTCAACAACTTCTAGAGGAGGGAACCCCCAAAGGAAAATTTGTTCGGGTTAGCACTCCTTACCCAGAATTGCCACGTCCTCAGGATTCAACAGGTATCAAACAGACCCAGGACAGGAAAGACCCAATGACTTTGCTTCCCAGAAGCCGCCTGGCTCCCACCAGGCTGCCCCAGCCTCAGGTCCTTGCTCCACTCCAGAGTCGGAGGCCCACACCCAAACTCCTCTCACCCAGCAGGGAGGAAGCTTTAGGAACAGCCTCAGATCAAACCATGATTCCCTCCCCCGGGCCTCCACTAGCTCAGGAAGGAGACCCCGGTAAACTTCCTCCCATCAGCCCTCCCCATTCCAAACCACCACAAAATCTGAGCCCCCATCTGGACCACAGTCCTCAGCAAGTCCAGGAAAAACAGGTCAGGGAGGTGAAACTCCCTCTTATCAGCCCCCCCATCCAGGAGCACATGCCACAGCCCGCTCCCCATCCGCCCCAGGAAGAGGAGGCCCAGGTGGTTAGGCTCCCACAAATTCCCACTTCCTTCTCTGAACAGCAGCTGCCTCAGAACACAGGGCCTCGCCATGATTCGAGGCCTGCGAAGGAAAGGCAAGCTCCAAAAGCAGGCCACGCCTCCAGCAAGAAGACTTCAGATGTGCGGGCCTTACCCCAAAACCAAGAGCCAGTGCAGCAGACAGAAGCTAGGAAAAAAAAAACTCCCTATCCAAAGAGAGACAACTAAAGGACCAGGGCATCTGAAAAAGGCACCGCCTAGAAGCCATCAGACGGCCTTGCAGCCAGAATCCCAGAGTAAGCTGACTCCCCCAAAGGTACCAGACCACCCTAATCCCAGCCCGCCTCTGAGTCCTCAGGGGAACCAGCAGAGAAAAGCCCACACACCAGAAATTCCTGAGCCACCCCACGCTGAACCATTGCCTAAGGATCCCCAATTACAAGAAGAGAAACGGGTAAAGGTACATTCTTCCAGAAAAAAGGCCCGTGCCAACCTCCCCCCAAGATGACCTGGTTCAGAAGGTAGCTGTGTCCAAAAAAGGAGCATCCTTGAAAAAAGAGAATTCTGGAGGATTGTCTCAGGAAAATAAAGCTACCCTCAGTGGTGGTCAACCAACTCAGAAGGGTCGGCCCCTGCCCAGGAGACCTCTCCAGAGTGAAACGTCCTCTGCAGAGTCAAGACCAGATGATTCTGCTCCTAGACAGCATCGGAGGAGAAACGAAGAGGCTCATAAAAGCAGAAGATTTCAGAAGAGAGAGACTGCTTTGGATTCCCCAGAGCAGGCCTCCACCCAGCCCATCACAGGGACGCAAGCCCGGAAGGGGACCAGTCAGACCGGAGAGAGGTCTGTCCAAAGGGACAGGGCTTCCAGGCAGCAAGCCAGAGACAAACACAGCCAGAAACATGGCGGAGCACCAAAGGACAGAAGCTCTGCCACACCCCAGAATCAGGTGTCCGCTGAGGAGCGGGGCAGCTAGAAAGGAAGACTGCGAGCTAGGGGCAGTCAGAGCCCCAAGGTTTAAGCCATCCCTAGAGCACTGGGTCTTTAACGTCTGTGCGCCCTGGAGGCAGTGCTGTCACAGAAAGGACAGTGATGGCCGGGGCACTATGAGCCCATATACCAGCTTCCTTCTGCCATCCCACGTAAGCATGGGGGTGGTGGGCACCAGCCCTGTCCAGGCACTGGGTTCTTAGAAGGCAGCTAGTCTGTGCAGATTCTTGTGGTTGCCACTGTAGCCTGGAAGAGCAGCCCCTCGAGGGGGGGGGTACACCAGCAAACAGCGCTCCTGCGGCCAGCGATAGAGCTGGTCTTAAAGATTGGCGTCAGCAGGGAGCCTCCGTGTCTAGACTCGCATGAATTCCAATATGCGTTCCAACTCTGGCCGAAGCAATGTCACGTTGCCATTGTTTTTGTTGAATTCATTAGGAAAACTCACTTCTAGATGAGAAAAGTGTGACATGCCTCTCGCCTTATCAAGGGATCCAGAAGGAGAACTCTGAGAAAGGAAGCCTCTGCAGTTTCTGGGTCTTGGTCACTCTGGCAAAGATTCTAGACCCGCGGTTAATTTGTGGGAACAAGTTCTTTGCACACGGGACCCTGTGATTGATGAGTGCTTCGCATTTGTGTTGGCACATGTGACCTGAAACTTACTTTTGCTGGAAATGTATTTCAAACTGAATACCTTCCTTTTCTCTCCGAATAGTAACCTCATGTAAATTAGCCCATGCCTTCATTATGCCAAGCCACCTGGTTGAATCAGTTAAAAGGGTTAGTGGGGAGAAAATGGAGGGGAATCAGTTTTCCTTTATCGATTCACACCATCAGGATTCCTTTGCTGACAAGTTACTGGGGTCCAACCTGAGCCAGCTTACGGAATCTACAAGAAGGGAGTGGGATATCTCCTACAACCAAACTGTGGGGAGGGCGGAGGTATAGAAGAGCCTCAGAATTGGGGACCAGTTATTGAACATAACCCAGACTCTCATCATCCCCAGTATTTTCTGTCATCAACTGCACTCTCGTCATTTCTCTGTTTCTTTCTCCATGGTGGCTCCTTTTGATTCAGGCAGACTACATCGAAGTTTCTGCACATGGCAAGGAACATGGCCACCAGTACCTCTCAAGTCTTACAACTGGTTTTACATGTGGCAGCTCCCACTACTAGAAAGGGATTAATTTACATGTTCCTTAATCCTAAAATTAAAAAAAAAAAAATTCAGGGAAAGATACCAGTTGGCTTGGCTTGGGTCAGGTGCTCATCCTTAAACTAATCAATCTACTCTGGGCAGAGACAGGGTCCCAGACATGTAACCATTGGGTCCCCCTCCTCGAGTACATGGCAACTGCATTCCTGGAAGGCAGTAATTATGAGTAAAGCAGCCAACCCAAGATTTGGCTCTTAGAGAGTTACAAGCTATTTATTGAGTGCTTACTATGTATATAGCAGCATCTGAAGCTGTGTTTGGCATCTTATATTTAAAAAATAGAAAAAAATTGAGGACTAAATGCCCGTATAAATGGATCTTACCATATACGAAAGGTATGTGTCCACGAAATTGTATGTATGGCAGATGTTATTTCAAGTTCAGTAGAGGAAATTGACATTTTAAAAATCCAGGATGCAGGAATCCTCTTGTAAAATGAAGAGCCTATGTTATGCCAATAATTACCCTTTGATTTATCTGGTTTGTCAAAGATGACAGTAATAAGGTGAATGTTTTTTTAAAATAACTTATTTTTATTGCGTTAGTTCAGTCATCCAACAAGCATTGATTGAGCGCCTATGTGCCAGACACTGTGCTAGTTGCTGGACGTATGTAGCGTTGATGAGACACCCAAGGAGCTCTCTCTCTTATCCAGGGAGACAGATAAGAGAGTTCATTACACCACCATGTGATTGGGGCAGCTGGAAGCCCCACTGCACACCGGGCCAGGTTTAACATCAGATGGACAGGCAAACCCATTTATTAACTTTTCCAGTATGCCCTAAGGATACCAAGGAAGGACACTGAATCCAGCCTGGGATGGGAGAATTGGATCAGAAAACACTTCCAAGAGGAGGTCATCTTTCAGCCAAGTCATCAAGGTTGCAAAATGAGAATGATGGGAGAGAGCGAAGGTTTTTTCGAGGAGGGAACAGCATATACTAGGCATGGCAGTAAGAGCAGACACAGCATTTCTTCTAAGGACCCAGATGTCAGGAGAGCTGTAGGTATCTGTAGGTCCAGAGGGCGTTTTGTGCTATGCGAATAACGAGTTTGGAAACTTGATCTAACAATGGGGAGCCATTGAATAGTTAAATTTTTATCTTAGAGACGTGTCTAGAGTTGGTATGGAGGATAAATTTAAGATAGTCAGTACAGACAGGGGGTAGGAAGGATGGCTGGGAAACTATTGCAATAGTCCTAACAAGATGGTGAGGGCCTGAAATAAGGCACTGTGGCAGGAATGGACAGATTTCAGGAAGTATCTGGATTGGACGTGGGGAGGGGGGAGGACGGACCTGAAAAAAAGGAAGAAAATTAGGATAACCACCCCTTGTTTTATGAGCCATGAAGGGTGCATTTCAGAGGCGCCGATTCCTCACTTAGGTGAGAACTTAAGAAAAATGCATGGTTTCTTCCTCGGGCAACTTGTTCTGAGACTCCTTAAGGCATTCGGGTTTGCATTTTTATTAGGGTGCTAAAGGGAAGTGAAAAGCCAAGTTTCCCTTTGTTTGACTTAGAGGAAGCTCTAGCTCCCTTCCCGGGTGTTCGTGATGGTATAAAGTTTGTGTTTTGAATAGTGTATCAAAATGTCCTAGGTTCAGTGCAACTGGGCAACACTTTGTTTATAGTCCAAGAAAGGGAGTAGCAAAAATCATTGACACCTCTGTGGTGGGAGAATTTTACTGCTATTATTGATTTTCTCAGTGTAATGGTAACTTCTGCTTTTTAGCTGTATAAGAATTGTCATTTTCCATCTACGTTTACAAAGTTCACATCACTTCCATTTGCTGTGTTCCTCAGCAAAGTGATCTTTATGGGAAAGCAGAAAACATGGCAGACTTAGTCCCTCTATTAGCTAATATGATTTCTAGCTTTTTAAAGTCCAGCAGCTCGTATTGAAATCAACCGAGATAATAGTTCCACTGGGCATAAGAGCCTTCTTCAAATATTTAAAGAGCTAAATCAGTTATTTTCAAGCCTCAAAAGAGAATTGGAACAAAGGACACGATCAGATAATTCACAAAAGAGGAGAGAAAAATGGCCAAAATACATGTCAAAAAGCTTTTAGCTTTCACCACTTCTATGAGTTAAAATGGATTAGATTGTGGGGGGTGCCAAACTGGCAAAGATGGAAAGCAAATTAATGCCTATTCTTGGTGAGGTTAAGGGGAAACAGGCTTTCTGTGTCATCACTGAGAAAGTAAGCTGGTACAACTTTTGGGGGGACAGTTGAACAATATCTGTCAGAGCCTTTAAATATTGCCTATCTTTAACCTAGTAACTCTAATCTACGACTTACCACAAGGAAGTAACTGACATAGAAGGATGTTCCCATTAATATCTTTATAATAAAATCTGGAAATAATATAGCCACCCAATGGGGTTTTAAAAATAAGTTATGGAAAAGTTATGGTATAGCTATATGCTAGAACGCTATGTTGCCATTATAATCATGTTGTAGAAGAATATAGAGAAGAGGAAAATATTTGTTACATATTAAGGAGAAAACAGGTTAAGGAGGTAGAACCAGTATGGTTCCAGTTGTGAGTTCTGGGTTGTCATATTATGAATAATTTTTATTTTCTCACTTATGCTTTTTAGTATTTTCCAAATTTTCTACAACAAACCTGTGTTTATTTGGGAAAGGTTACATAGAATCAAATTCACATATATGAAAATCTGTCCTGTGAAAGAGCAACCTTATGTTCTATTTCAATTTGACATAATGAGGAACTTTCTAAAAGTTAGAAGTCATGTTCAAAGGAACAAATAGGCTTTCTTTAGAACTTAGAGGCTCTGTGTTGGGAATCTTACAAGAAGCCTTCATATGTCGGGTGATCAGTTGGGCTGGATAAAATTTAAGGTTCCTTTTATGATATGATCCATTTACTACACCTGGCTCTACCTAATTTTTAAAAATGCTGGTCATAACCTACGAAATGGATTCCACAATTTAGTTTGCAACCTACAGTTTGGAAACCCCTGCGCTGAGCTCTCTGGAGCTTTGCTCTGGTGCTGTTCCTAGAGGCCTGCTCATGAGATGCTTCCCTGCTCTGATAACTTCATGTGTAATGGGATGGGTTGACATATGATTTATGCTGAATTCCTTTCTGGGACAATAGCAAGGATCCAGTGGATTGGCAGTTATGCTCTTTGTCAGTATTAGGGCTCCAGAGAAGATATGCCCAAAATTCTTATGCATAAAAATTAAGTTCTTATGTAAAGCAAAAAAAAAAAAAAAAATCTTGATCAGTAGTACTTTCAGCAATAAGTACTTAGCTGACTCCCTTTCCTTTTGCTCCATGACAACCCTGAAATCATCTTGTTAACATAAAAGATCCTCCAAATTCCACTTTAGGTAATTGCGCTATTTATACAGTCTAGCACAATATGTTCATAAATGAATTTAATTAATTGCTTAGTTCAATCTGAAAGACATAATTCTAGAAATCACTTTTTTTGTTTGACCAGGCGTTCAGAAAAGAGGATAAGAAGAGCCTACCCGTTTCTTTGTGTTGATGATAGATAAATAATGTCAGACCACCAAATCTTTCATCTCCAAGGTGATTAGGAGAGTGAGGGAATGATTAGCGAAAGCTGGAGGCTTTTTTTTTTTTTAAGTTTGTAACCTTAGAAATTCATAATTTCAAATAACACTAACAGTCAAAATAATCACTAGAAATTCCAACACTGTGTACCGTTTAGCTGTGTGACCTGGGCAAGTTACAGAGTTCTCATGTAGAGATAATAACAGTACCTACCTCAAGATTATTGTGAGGAGTAAATGAGTTTGAGTTAATAAATTGAAAGACAATGTCTGGCACATAGTAAGTGTGTATAGGAGTATTAGTGTTAACATGTAAGCAGCAAAAAAAAATTTAAACATAGCATTTTATCATTAATTGGATTTAAGAACCGTTCAAACTAGGTAGAAATGTTTGGCAAATAGGTTGGTCTTCTCTGAAAATCCTTTTAAAAACTTTCACAACCTTGATCGAATTAAGGAGCTTAAACAGAATTAGAATAATGTTGGGAAGAAATTGTAGTTGAGCAACATGTTACCGAGATCAAGAGATTGTTTCATAGACATTCACGTGCAGCGTTGCAGTTTGGAGAAGTGAGTCGGGAAACATCAGCTCTAGGGCTATTATGAAATTTACTTGTGATACACACATGAAAGGCTTGTCACGGCACCTGGCACATAGTGCATGCTCAATAAATGCTATCTATTGTTTTTACTACTGTTATTTCTTTATTGATAAAGTCAAAGCCATTTATATTCTGCGTTTCAAATTGGTTAGATAATAAGTGCTGTCAAGTTATTTAACGCAGAATCAAATACCAGATAGTGGGCATTCTGTTTTCCTTTTGCGGTGGGTTGAGACCAAGACTGACTTCTACAAGCTACCCAATTTTAAAGACCCTCAGTTTCCAGCGACAAAGAAAAGTGAACAAAGACCTCCCCCCTGCCAAAAAAAAGTCTTTTGTAGAGGAATTGACCAATGAAGTAACGTCTTTGAAAAAGCTGTTCTTGAAGGATGATCCCTTAGGAAGCACCTTGCGCTTGCCAGAGGTGGGAGTTTACGATTGGGTGGAAGTCTCATTACCAGCCTCATTATCAAACATGTTACTTAAAGGGGAAGAAGGCTTTCCTGTGTATCCAAGCTCCCTGAATGTTTCTTTCCTATTT
The DNA here is from genome assembly GCF_002201575.2 of Neomonachus schauinslandi. NCBI lineage: Eukaryota > Metazoa > Chordata > Mammalia > Carnivora > Phocidae > Neomonachus > Neomonachus schauinslandi. Next base: position 87,250,045 of record NC_058414.1, read on the forward strand.
CCTACTTCTCCTTTCTCTTGCCCAAGTGCTGTACGTATGCAGATCTTATGTATCAAGTTTCCAGTCTTGAGATTTGCCTGTCCTATATCTTATCTCCTCCAAAGCGTCAATTAACTACTTCATGATAAACTCATCCATTAAAAAAAAACCCCACAAAATTCAGGGTACTATTGTTACATGTTTTATTTTATTTTATTTTTAAGTTATATATGTATTTATTTTTAAGTAAGCTCTACACCCAGGGTGGGGCTCGAACTCAAAACACTGAGATCAAGAGTCTCACGCTCCACCAACTAAGTCAGCCAAGCACCCCTGTTATATGTTCTAATTAGGACATTCTAAATGCAGGGACCGAATATTGAGCCCATTAGTTCAGCTGTACTGAGGAGATTTCAGTGTGAAATTCAATGAAAAGAAACTTTTTTTTTGTACCTCATTCTGTCTGTGTGAGAATATACATTCACATGCTTTCCTTTGTCTTGATATAGACTCTCTTTAACTAGCTGATTATCCTTTGATTAGAAACTCAAGAACAGAGCACTTTACTGTTAGAATGATTTAATAAGTGTATTCATTTTATTGTGTATAACATGAACATTATTACTTTATTTCCTTGGATTTGGTAGCTTTCCACTATAAAAGCTTATTTTGCTATGGAAAATTATTATGGCTATTATGTGAAATTTTAGTTGCTTTTATTCCTTACTTGGAAGCACAGATAGACAAGACTTTCAAGATTTAATTCTGCCCTAGAAAAATAGCTTCTTTCAGAACCTTTAGTTTTGTGATACTTCCCAATGAACTGAGCTTTCCTTTAATTTTCCACTAAAATTATGTAACTCTCATTAAAAATAAATACTGTATCACAGATTATTGTGCATTAATTTGGTTTTGGCCTTTTTTATGGTTACGTATTTCAGTATTTACTCCTTTACAGTGATTTTACAAGTATATTTTATATTTATATGGGTTTATTCATGGTAGGGATAAATTATTCTCTCTAGTTTAAAAAAAACAAAAAACAAAAAAACCTCACTATTACCTAAATAAACATGTGTTGTTTGTTTTTAAACCCCATTTGAGTTGGGGGGGGGGGGGATGAACGATTCTGAAACCATCCAGTTATCTGAGAACTTTTGTTTGGAAATTAAAGCCTGTTTCCAAATCATACATCTCCCGTGGTTTTCAAAGAGAGACAAATTCCAGTTGATTGATTTTTTCCCCAGGGTTTTATTTAAATGTTAAAAAATGTATATTTACAAGTGTTTAGTCTCATATTTTTGAACAGGAAAATGACTTAGTTGCTTTGCTATATAACTAATCTCATTAATATAGAAACATTGGTTATTAAAGTAGGGATTTTTGTTTCTCAAAATATTCGCAGTCTGATTCCCAAATTCTAATGTTATTCCTAGTTATTGACATGGATATGTGGCCGCATGCCGGTTTTGTATTTCCTCCTTTGTGCAAGAAAAGGCCTTGTTTTGTCTGTGTGATGGCATGATATTAAATATATGCTCAACATGTTTTATTCTTAGGTACATGGCTTGTACTACATTTGTTATTTAGTTTGGATTCTATGCTGCTGCTTTTAAAAAGTTTTATGCAAATTATTTTAATTCACTTGACTGCAGAGGGATAGAAGTCTAAATAAAAGGTCTAAGCTACTTAGAACTAATTTGAGATGTACTTCCACTTGTTCCGGGTAATTCATTTATATTTTCATGCATTTAATAATGATACTAACCCATAAAATAACTTTAAAATCTGTCATGCGTCATTAAATTCATTTGTGTTTCATTTAACTAGCCTTTATACTGAGGGACTTGGTTGTTTTTGTGGACTGTAATTTATATTTTTTAATGTTGCCTCAAGGTTGTCTTTAATGTAGATACTTTGAATAAGATATGTTAAACTTTTGTTGCAGGGTATTATAACAGTGGTAATTATATATATAATTGAGAAGCAGGATCCCTGTCCATTGATGTATTAAGACATTAGTAACTGTTTTAAGAACTGTATGAAACTCTTCATTATAGGAGTCCAAGTCATTAAAGTGGTGGCATTACAAGATAGTTTAATAGTAATGTAAACACATTATCTTTATCCAAAATGTTTTATTGTTGAGAAACCATAAAGACATAAAATTGTTGGAATTATAGCTCCATTGTATCATCAGATTGAACTTGACTTGTTTACACCATGGTACAAATTGCTGATGTCTCAGAAAGTAGAAAAAGGAACCCTGACACATAGACTGGAAATTTTTGTGGAAATTCTCTCAATGAATATAGCTTCCATTTCTTTAATTTTTATCTTAACTTTTCTCAAATTCATCTGGTCTTTTTCACAGTGCTTTTGGTTCTTAGAGTCCCATCAAGAGGACAAGTATTTTCCCTCTTTCCTCTTTTTAAATGATCACAGGCTCCATCATCTCCATCCCATCCCCCACCCCTTGCTTCAGCCCTTTCCATTCTTTAATTCAGTTAGGCATGCTCCTGGGTCTTTATACAAAGCACCTCTTTGTGCATGATAATGCTTTTGTCCCAGATAGTTGAATGCTTTTCTTGTGATTTTAGTTGCCTGTCCAGATGTCACCCCCTCAGAGAGGACTTCTCTGACCATCACACCCTCTCTGGCTCTGGCTCCTTATTTGGCTTCCCATTCACTTCATTGCACAATACCGCCACCGATGGCATCTGATGTGGTATCTGTCTCTGTCCAACCTGAGAATGTAATTCCCACAGCTCAGGACTTTGTCTACTGCTGTATCTCCAACGTCCAGAGCCCTAGCTGGCACATAGCAGGTACTCAACAAATATGGACTGAATGGCTTTTCCATCATGAAGATTTAACAAAGAAGGTCTCCACATGCGATTATCCCTTACTATCGCTGTGACTGTTAGAACTGTAGTTGACCTCAGTGCTCCTCAGATTGCTCTGTTGCCTGGAATTCCTCGGGTGCGGACTCACTCGTCTGTTGTATCTTCTGAGTCTCTGTCTCTCTCTGTGTCTCTCTCTCTCAAGGCAGGTGTTGGGTTGTGGAGCTTTAGACTTTCCGACATGATTAAATATTTTGACTTGCCTACAAGTTTTTTCCTTATCTTACTGGCCTGGGATTGCCACACAATCTGGTGGGAGTTTGAGTTCAGGTTCCATACCAGCACACAACACAGGATCAGAGGCCTGATTTTCCACAGGTGTTTCCACCCTCAGTCCAGGCAAGACTCCGTGTCCAGGCACAGTCTCTCGGTCCGTGGGCTGAGATTTCCAGACACCCCCTTTGTGGGTTCTCACCTTATCAAAGAGCCCAGGACTTCTGCATCAAGAACACAGGGACTGGCCTCTCTCAGTCCAGAAACCTCAGCCCCAGGAGCACTTGGACTTCTTGGCATCGATTCCCACTCTTCTGACTTGGAACCTTCACTTCCAGCACCTGGAAATTTTTCTTTCTTGGTTTCTCAGCAGTGCTATGTAGGCAAGACAAATTTCTGTTATATATTATCTAGTGTTTTCTTGTCTTTGGGTGAGGAGAGCTTCCCATGTCTGTTCAGTCAGCCATATTGACTGGTGGGGCATGTGGAAATAATTTATTTTGGCATTTTAAAATTTTTTATTTTAGCACTTTTAAAGCAATATTCCTGAAAGAGTTGATGCTCATCTATATCCAAAAGCACTTACATCAGGGCTCTCTATGGATGAGCAGTAATAGAAATTTAGATTCTTTATATTCTAGGTCTCTGGACATTCTAGTGTTTTAAAGGAAACTTTCAGCATTATTTATGAATAAATTCTGTCAAACAGTGACCTCATCATCCATTCCATTCTTTTTTAAAGTTTCTTCTCAGCGTTGCAGGTTTTATTTTCTTTCTAGCCTTTTAGGAGAATTTTGTCAAATGGAAAGTAATTATCAGTGTGACTTTTAAGTGTCTGGAAGGTATTGTATGTACCAAGATTTACTTCAGTTCCCTTCATAAGCCTGTGTTGAGAGCACCAAGTGTGCTCCCAGGACACGTCTACTAGGTGCTGTGGCCTGTCCTTACTATAATCAATAATAATTATTACCTTGTTTTCTAAGACATATTTTTATTTTATATTTTTAAAGTTTTTACTTATTTGACAGCACAGTAGGCAGAGCGGCAGGCAGAGGGAGAGGGAGAAGCAGGCTCCCCGCTGAGCAGGGAGCCCTATGTAGGACTTGATCCCAGAACCCTGGGATCATGACCTGAGCCAAAGGCAGACGCTTAACTGACTGAGTCACCCAGGAGCCCCTAAGACATATTTTTGTTATCTTACTCTCAAGTTGAAATGCACAGACTTTAAGTATTTAGTTTGCTGTGTTTGGGACAATCCAGATACAAAAAATTTCCCTCACTTCAGGAACTTCCCTTATCCTATTTCATGCCTTTTATTTGTAAACTTTGCTTTCTTCCCTACCAGATATTAAGATATCTCCGATGAAATCTGAGGAGTTTTCTAGGAAGCTCTCCACTTTGAATTTGTGTGATTTCCTGGATTCTACAGACAGAAACTACTTTGTGAAATTATGGGCCAAACTTGCAGCCAAAAAAACCCCAGTGGTAAGGACTGGGGGGGGGGCAGGGAGGGATAGAACCTCATCTGAGCATCACATGGCTCAGACCAAAAGGGGATTTGGGTATTTTGAGACTAAGTTTTGCCAAAACTCTTCTCTGGTATGAGCTGAAGACAAATTTTTAGCCTCTTTCTACACCTGTAGGAATAGACATGGGCTCTACAAAGAATATTCAGTGTAGCTTTTGTGAGTACCTTTCTCTAGCCCTTAGTTGAATACTCGGACACTCAGCTCTTCTCTTTAGCAAGAATAGAAAAGGACTTTGACAGAACTAACGTGGTAAAATATGTATTTCAAGAGAAAACTGGCTTTCTTGTTGGGGTAAAATGTTAAGTGTTCTTGTGCTTAGCCTTCAAAATGAGTCCACTCAGAGGCCCTGTCTTATAACTCTGCAGCACTCAAGCCAGTCATATAACTGTCCCAACTCAGTTCTTGGACCACCCAGAAAAATTGGTATGTGCGGGAGGATTGAGTGCAGAGTTGGCTCTGCATGCAGATTAGGTTGTGCTCATTTTCCATTTGTCATAGTTTTATAGGATGATCTGGGAGTATGAGGAGGCCTAAGTCATGGCCACTGCGGTCGCCACAGATGCTACAGGACTTGCCTTTTGGTTGTCAACTCCTAGTTTGTGTTTCCTGAAGGCGAGGCTGTTGTCAGCAAATAATCACATCATACTCTAAAGTCAGAACCATAGGCGGTGGTCGAAAGAATCAGACTGGTTACTTCAGATGAAAAATCTTGGGCTGCAGAATACCCAGGCATAGCTCTGCGGTCTGCTCAGATTAAGTCCTACGATGCCAATGTTCAACGGGCAAGAAACAGATGCCCGATCAAGTCAGCTTAAGTAAGAGGTGGTGCCATAGAAAAAATGTAACGAGTGGCTTCACAGTGCATCATGAACAGGCATGAGATACAGACCTCACAGGTACTGCCCGGCACTGGAATGAACGAGTGAGGTGCTCGGATTTCTCTGCCTTCCAGAGGCATCAAGTTCCTGTCGTCTCTGCTCCTGATTCTCAAGTGTTCTGTGGTCCTATCTCTCCTGGCCAGCCTCCTCCACTCACACAGGCTTCCCTCCCACGTAATTTGAGCTCATTCTCATGCACAGCAGCCCTGACTCTCCATTGCCTCTTGGCTCTGTGCTCCCAATTCCTGGTCACTTCTCTCTGTCTCTGTCATTCATATTGTGGGAGGCAAGAGAATCTAATTGGCCCAGCTGGACTTTTCAAGCCATTCCACAGAGATCATGTGAGACTGCTTGTCCAGTCACCTGTGGAAGGGCAAACAGCACAGGAACAGATCAGGGCTTCTTAGGAGGAACAGAGGGTGGGTGCGCTCTAAACATTTATAAATAATATGAATCTGTACCATGATACTTAAGGGGCAGGAAATAACATATTGATTTATCCAAAATAAATCAATTCTGGAATTGTTGCCATCCACCAGGATCTGTGGGAAGTCAAATATCAGTCATGAAGAGTTGGGATCACTCCCATTCTTTGGATCAAGTTCAAGAACCCTGAGGGTTTCACCATCCTGGAAGACTGGGGAAGAGCCGCTGGCTTCCAGACCACCATGGTTACCATGGAGAGGCCCCTAGTCTAAGAGCCTGAGTTCCACTCTGAGCCAGTGGCGCTGGTATTCTCCATATCCTCTACTACCAGTACCCTCGCCTAGTACCGACCCCTAGGGGGCTCCCTCTCCATGAGGAGCCTCTCAGCCTCTATCTTTCCATCCTGGGAAACCTCAGTTCTTTATGGGTCAGTCCCCCCCTTTCTCTCTACACTTGTTATCCTGTCCTTGGATAATATGGCTTTATGCTTGTTGGGGCTTAGACTTGCAAATATAGGTTCTTCTTTATGTCCCCAGGACATGGCATATCCATAGCGTAAATAAGAACAAATCCTTGGCCACTGTTATTCCTTCATGATAAAGTCTGTGTTCTGCCAACCAGAACCCCTCACATCCCACTTCTGCTGTCCTGCTGCACAGCCTCACACACACTGATGAGCAACACACACCATTGATTTGCCACACCGCTCTGCCCGTTAGTGAGTAATCATGATTTATTTAAACATGACCAGTCTGAATTTCACCTGTTAATTCAAAAGACAGCTTTTGTCTGGTCAAGGGCACTCAGGTATTTAGGAGCAAGAACAGAGGATAAAAGGAACAGAGATGGGGAAAAACAAAAAAAACTCAGACACAAACAATGTGTTCTTAGCTATAATTCATGACCAATAATAATAATAAATAATCAATAATAATATTAATAATTCAGTATAAAATTAATGAAGAGTTTGGAGAAACTGGAGAGGGAAGAGTATGATAAAAAGGCAGTGTGATAGTACGAGGGGCCACCTTGGTGGTGGTCGACAGGGGAGGGGTGCAGGTATTGTGGTCAAGAGTAGTCTCATGAACTTATCCCCGGGGTCACTCCTTCCCTGCAGTCACCTCCCTGAGAAACTGTTCAGCCCCATAATCCAGGGCGTCCAGAGCCTGGTCTAGAACATCTCTTGTGTCCCCTGTTAGAGCATTAGCAGTGACTGATCCCCGATGGTAACAGTGCTCAAACTCCTTGCAGCCTCCAGGTTCTGGGGTCTTTGCCCATCGGTGCTGGCAGAGATACGATGTAACAGCAGTTTCACAGAGAAGCAAATCAAATCCCCCAACAACCAACAGGTAGATACATTCTTCAGAAATAGGTGCAAAATACTAGATTGCTGCTGTCATATATATGGGGTAGAATGTGCCTAAGGTTATATTTAGTGCCTCATTTTCTTTTAAAGATGATGGATTCAATACTATTTTTAAATTTTAAGTACTTTTCAGATTTTAGGTTATTAACCTTTTGTGTAGCTGTTAACAATGCAAAATGAGCAACATGACAGCAGAAGCTTCAGAGAGATGTTATCATGTTATGTTAGAGAACATAAATAGCCTTTACACCGCATTTGTAATTTGGAAAGGGCTTTCATGTAAATTATCTCATGTACCTTTCATTGCAACCCTTTGGAGAAGATGTTATTTTGCTCATTTTACTTTCCCCAACATAAATTTCCATGTATTTTTGAAAGCTTTTAGTGGATTGAAGAAAAATTGCAACTTCCTCTGTCAAAAACCTGTATCTTAAATTGTTCCCCCCAGAAAGTAGAAATTTTTGTGCCTTTTTTGGTGTCTTCACTGTAGATTTAATGTATTCATATTTACCTTTAGAAACTATCAAGAGAACCATTTGACAGTAATGGATGGGTGGAAATTTCCATCATCTAGGCTGAGTTCTGTTTCTCTGAAGCTCCTTCCCACTTAATTGAAGACAGTGTTCTTCCTCTCGGCATTCTTCCTCTCTGCTCAAATCTGCCTCAAACTCCCTGTGCACGTGAGGTCTTTCTGTCTCATCCCATCCAAATATTCCACCCTTTCCTTATGCAGAGTTTCTAACTTCACGTATGTCAAGGTGTGATTACAAAATTTAAGGTGGATTATCTAGATAAATGTGAAAGACAAAGCAAGAATACTTCTAGAAGATAATGTAAGAGAAGATTTTTATGACTTTGAGGCAGGTATAGATTCCTTAAATGTAATACAAAAAGCACTAATTACAAAGGAAAAGTTTAAAACATTGAGGAACATTAAAATTAGTCACATGTATTTAAAAAAAAACAGTATTAAAGAGGAAAAAAGACAAACCACACAGGGGGGGGGGTGATATTTATAATAAGTATAACAAAATGCTTTTATTTAGAATATATAAAGGACTTTTATAAATTATTAAGAAAAAATAACTCACGGAAAAACCTCTTTACAAAGGATAATATCCAGATGGCCAATAATGATGTGAAGAGATAGTCAACCTCATATCAGGAAATGCAAATTATAGCCACAGTAAGATACTGCTGCACTAAAAGTCTGAGCCGACTGTTAAGATGTGGAATAGTGGAAATTTTTATAGGACAACTGGTGGAAGGTTCAATTTGTACACTTTAGAAAGTAAGTGGGCATTATCCACTGAAGTTGAGCATACACATACCCTATGCCTCAACAGTGGGATTCCAATGGAAATGTGTGGCCATGTGCACCAAAATGTATGTGCAAGAATGTTCATAGTAGCCTTGTGTATAGTGGTCCTAAACTGGAAATTCAAGTGTCCACTAGCAGTAGATTGGCCAAGTAAAATTTTGAATATTCATACAGTTAAATATGTACAGTAATGAAACTTTGGTCCATGAATGTCTCTCTCAAACATCCTGTTGAACCAAAGAATTCTTGACTCTAAAGAGTACACACTATATGATTCTAATAATATATAATTTAAAAATTGGCAATACTAAACCATAATACTCAGGGATGCATATTTAGGTGGTAAAAGTATAACAAAGAAGTGGTGACCGTCACAGTCAGGAGAGTGCTTATCTCGGAAGAGGGAAGGAGATGGCAAAGGTTGAAAAGGACGCAAGGGATGCTGGCACTTGGGGGTGGAGGAGGGCACCTGGTGTAGTGGAATGAGGGCCATTTGTCTGTTCACTAGCTGGACAAGCCTCAATGAGTTACTTAACCTCTCTGGGATTGGGTAGGATTTCCTGCAGCTTGAAAAATCAAGGGCAGTCTACAGGGTTTTAGTCCAAGGGTGATGCTGAAACCACAACCAAACAGGTGCAACTACGTGATCAATCCAAAGGATTCGAAGAGAGTGAGGAATCCAGACCACAGCAGTAGAGCACATTAGGGTGAGAGCTTGCTAAGGGCTGAGACTTAGCTTCTTGTCCCCCTGGATATAAATCTGGGAAAAGGGAAATAATGAGCTATGGGATGTGTGGCCGTGGGGGAAAGCCGTGTCCATAGTCTGCGTGATGGTTCGTTGAAGGACGAGTGCATTCTGTCATTGCTAGTTGAGCAATCCCAGGAAGAGCCTTTGCTGTCATAGCCATCCTGTCTTTTCCCATATGCAGAGGACTCCCCTTCCCTTCCCTTCCCTTCCCTCTTTCCCTTCCTTTCTTCTCACTCATTCATCTTCCCTTCTTCTCACATATCTTGAATTTGTTGAATTCCTACCATGTATAAGGATTAGATTTGCTTTTCAGTAGATAGCAGGTATTTGCTTGCTGGACCCTGTTCTAGACACTAGAACAAAGTGGAGCTGATCCCTGCCCTTATTGAATGGAACAGTCTGGTAGAGATGCCTCTGGTCTCCTCTCGTCGGTGGGGTGAGGTCGGTGTCTCTAGCCCTTCTACCACTTACTTTCTTTGAGTAGAAAATGGGCTAATGGAGCATGCGACATCCTCAGGATTACCGACGCCTAATGTACCAACAGCTATGTTTTGTTTCTCAACTGTGGGATCACTGGGACCCACATGGCTTGTCTCTGTTAGGAAGAAATGTCCAAGAGTATTATTCTTTGTCTTCAAATCTGGAAAAACATCTGCTAACATCACTTTTCTTGCTTGTAACTCTAATAGTTTATCAATATCAAATACTTTCCATGAATATGACCATAATTTAATGAGTTTAAATAGTAATAAAATATTCAGTGTATTTCCTTATTCCTTGCTTAATCAATCCTTGTTGTTTCATTTCTTCTCTCTTCTTAGCCTAAATGGTACTTACTTTTCTCAGCGACTCCCAGAGCATATTAATTTGAACATCTCTGAAAGATTCCTGGAGAACTGTAAAGAAATATTGATCAGCCTTACTTCTTAAATGCAATTTTCTTTTAAGGTTTGAGTAAAAAACAAAGCAAAACAAACGCACAGCTCTTCTCTTACCATTGCAAAAAGTATGTAACAAACACCATCCAGTAAAAGGTTTTTATTTATATGACACATATACTATTGATTAAAGAAGTTGAAGTTCATGAGTTTTGTTATATATCACTGTGTTTTAGTTTCCCCTCACTGATAGCAACCCCCTTTTGCATGGTTGGCTGCCTGGAAGGCCGAACATTCTTGCACATATATGATGGCTTAGTGAAGATTTTCTGCTCTGGAACTGTGACTAGATCTTTGCCTTCCAGAAGAAGCTTGATTTTCAACCTTCACTTGAACTTCAATTGTATCTGTTTCTTCAGCCAGGTCCTCTGACCTCCTTAGGGACCATCCTCACTCCTGGGGCAGACCAGCTTACTGAAAGCCAGTTCTCCAGAAAAATTGCTGAATGGCTGATTCATTCAAAGCCACTTTAGCAAATGTGTGTGTGTGTGGCAGATTAGTGCAGTCCAATCCCATGAAGTACCTGAATGTATGAAGGCCAGTGAGAAGGTGGATCTGTGGTGACAAAATATTGGGCACCTAAATCTACTAAGCACCACTTCTTTTCAATACTGTGGGAGAGCTTAGCTCAGAGAGTTTGTCCAAGATCACACAGCTTAGCAATGTCAATTTTGATTCCAAAAGAAAAGTGCTTTCATCTACTCAGATGCATTTTTCAGGGCACGGCATTCACCAGATTTATTAGCTGGAATAATACAATAAAGAGATGCTCCTCTCATCTACCACCTGGCTACCAAGTGGCACAGATCATATAGGATCAGCTATCTAACTGCTTTTTTCAAGATAATGGTTTCCTATTATTCTCTGACGGTGACCAATTAATTTTTAAATATCATTTATGATCATTATGTTCTTGATTTGTATGTATTGAATGGTATCTACCCACTGCATTTTGTATCTTTATTGAAACTCAAATTGTTCTACCTTTGGCCAGTCAGAGCCTCTTAAGGGTGGCTCCTGTGTCCTTTAATATGATCCATGTCGACTTTAGTAGCCATCTTGCTGTCTGTTAGGACGAGATCTTCTATGCTCTTCTGTGCATTTCCTGTCCCAGACCTGCAAACCATCTTTTCTCCAAGGAGCCCTGGTTTCTTTAAGTGGGAGATGATAGTGCAAGGACACGTGGTTGCCAGGAGTGCTTGTCGCTACTGGGGTGGTCATTGCTTCTAGGCTTTTTCTGTGCATAGGTGAGATGAACTTCATGAGTTCAAGTTAATATTTCCAATTCAGACTCAAGACTTGGGGATTTTTACTCGTCTTCTTCTCTATTACATATCTTTCTTTCACACTGAGCATCCTGATTCTGAAAGACATGGGAGATGATAGAACTACAGTGTCACTAAATTTCTCACATGGTTTATCTAGATCGTGGGCAGAAGAGTCTCCGCATAACAATACCAATACGACTAGCACCCAGTAGAAAGACCAAGAACAGTTAAAAATTTTGTTTGCACATGTTCTCCACCCACCCCCAGCCCTGGTTATTTGTGGTTGTGTTCCAGCTACACTCTCAGCACATAGTCATATGTTCGCTCCCTTTTAACTCTCGTCTTAGTTCTCAAATATGTACACACTTGATACTCATCATTAGGCCTCAGGCCAATATCTAGTAGTTCTCTTGTCTAGGCGCATTCTCTGCTAGATCCAGGAAGGGCTACGGGGGCAGCATTTCCTGAGTTCTTGCCTGCCGATGACAGTCTGTCATACTTGAGACTCGAATTGTAGTTTTTGTGACCTATCCTGTTTGCTTGTTTTGGTTTCTTTACCAAGGGCTCTTATTGTTTGCATGTTGGATCTTCTTTGTCTATCTTAAATATTTGTCATTTTCTCTTGAATCTTGTTACCTCTTGATTTCTTTTTGAGTTTAAAAAATTTCCTCCATTCACTTTCTAGTCCTCTGAAGGTATTATTTGTTGTTTTTATTCACTCTTCTATTCCCTCTGGTTCAGTTTTCATTTCTGAAGTAACTTTTCCCCCATATATTTCTAATTCTTTCCTGAGGTCTGTCACCTCACTTAGGAGTTTTAAAAATTGTAATTTATTGGGGCACCTGGGTGGCTCAGTCGGTTAAGCGTCCAACTCTTGATTTCAGCTCAGGTTGTGATCTCAGGGTTGTGAGATTGAGCCCCATGCGGGGCTCTGCATTGGGCAAGGAGCCTGCTTGAGATTCTCTCCCTCTCTCTCTCTGCCTCTCCCCCCACTCATGTGCTCTCTCCCTCTGGAAAAAAAATGATAATTTATTTGTTTCTTAATGTTTTATGCTATTTCCTTAATGTCTTTTAGTTAGTTTTGAAATAGTAGATGACAGATTTTATCTGTTTTATGAGCACACTTTCATTGTATATAAAGGGGTTATCCTGCTCCTTTCTCTTTTTAAAATAAGAGCTTTGGGATTTTACTAGGAAATTTCTCATTTTTATGTGAAATTCGTTTTTTCAAACTTTTATAAGGAAGCGTGCGTGGTTCTTTAGAATTGTGTTTAAATATACGGCAGTTTTCTTTTGGGCGTTTCTGGGCTCTGTTCCCCTCCACCATTTTGGTCTAGACTTTCTCTTTGTCTCTGTTGACTCTGTCCTAATTAATTCTGATTCCACTCCTATCAGCTTTTCTCTAGTGTGGGGCCCTGTCTTAGAAGACGGCCCCAGTGGGTCAGTTTCAGAACTTACTGTGGACCCCTTATTCTTACCCACTATTGGGGTAGGAACAGGCTCCCCTGGATTCCAGCTGTGGTGCCCGATTGTGCTGCTTTTCTTCCCAGTGAATACTTTTTAGCTGTTTTGAGGTTCTCCTGTTCTCAGGTGTTTTAGTGCCCCTGTTGCTTCCTTTGTCTTCCTCTCGCATAGACACTGGTACCATGTGGTGGTGTTGCTACTATCACCTGTATTTTGGAGTTTGAAGGGATTTCTCTTCTGATTTGGGGTTTGAGGGGAATCTCCTCATCTAGTTTTCTTGCTGATGTTTTGATATGTTTTTTATTTTGCCATTGGCTTGCTCTAACTATTTTTGTGTGGGAATTCTGAAAGATGCAGACTGTACTTCCACCATTACTGTCATATCCTCCCAGTCATGATATAATTGCAATGGAGGATCAATACAGAAAAAAAAGAAAGATGGTATAAAGTAAAATCACAATAGAGAATATATGTACTGCTATTGAGTAATTGAGGAAAAATAATAACACATTAACCTGAGAGTGGATAGGACAGCAGAGTTCATCAATATATAGTAATTTTGTAGTAATATGAAACAATTTAAATGGGAGATGATAGTGCAAGGACTATGGGGTTATTTAAACAGTTTTGAATGGTGAAATTTAAATAGAGTTTCTTTCTTCATTTCTTGTCCCATTACAGACTCCATCCCTCCAGCCCGACAGGTATTTTCTCCTTGTCCTGCTTAGACAGAATCACAGAGCTAATGGCCAGGGACACCGTTAAATGGTCTTGACGACCAAATAGACACCCGAGAGCCTGTGTTTAGTGAGTTTGCATGTTAGCTTTCATGTGTCGTGGTGTCTAAGGAACACTTTCAAAAGCATGACCCAGAATTTCTCAAGCTAGCAACCGTTGAAAGCAAATTCTATTCCAGATCATGAAGAATGGTAGACATTATTCACACTTTATATTATCTCCCCAAATATGTACTGTTGTACATTAAAGATGTAGATTGAGCTCCAACTTTATGCTCAGGTGTGTGTACGCTGTGTACAGGGAAACATAGGAGTGAACAAAGGGACTTCTGGTCTCTGGGGTGTGACTTGTTTCCCAGGGGTGTTCACTGGGCCAACCTTGGCATCACTCCTGCAGATTAATTTCTGTAACGCAAAAATGTTTTTTAGAATCACATCAACTTACCCCTTAAAAATTGATTCTTGAAAAATTCCCCCAAAACACACGCAACCACTTGAAACTATGGTAGCCCCCAAGGCTAGAACAAGTGGTCAGCCCGGAGTTAGGGGCTCACAACCATAGGTTTGGTGGGTATTCTTCCCCTAGCGTACTTGTTTGCTGTCATTTCTTATGTGATTTTAACTAAATATCGACTCATAGACAAACCTGGTAGTCACATTGAAATCAAAAGAGGTTTATTTTAGATTCAGTTACTGCAAGCAAAGATTGCTGTTTAAATAAATGTTATTATAAATCCCTTTATTCTTTAGTCTTTTATGTAAAACAAATAAGCAATTTGCTGATTTATCTTTTCTGTAAACTGAGAATTTTATACATCGGCTTTGCTTAAAGTGAGGAGATCCAGCACTTGGACGGTTGCTAAACAGATCACACTCCATTACATAATCCATATATAGACACACATTGTACTATTTATAAAACAGCATGTGCTATCTTGTTTTTTTTTTTCTCTGTCTTTTTAAATCCCCTTTTACCACCAGATTATAAACCTTTTGAAGGCAGTGATTGTGTCTTTTATGTCTCTGTTTTCCCATCAAATGTTTACTAAAGTATATAGTGATGGTGACATGCTGGTGAAATGTGGGAGATATTTCAGGGTGGTACTGAAACATTGTTGGATATAATCAATCAGTTGACTACTCTGTGTGCGAAGATCTGGGAAGACAAAAAGACAGTAATAATACATATCCTTGAGAGATAATCTCATTGGAAAGATAAAAATATATATATAAACATTAACAAGGAATTGCCACATTATTTAGATGTCAAATGAAGTTGATATATTGTGTTCTTCGTAAAAATATTTAATTTATAAAGTTTTTTTTTCTTTCCACTGAACCAATACCAGTTGTTTTTTAGTCCTTTTTCCCCTTTTTCTTTCCACATATTTGACAATCTCTAGTAAGAAGATATTGATTATAGCTACTTTCACCGTCTGACATATTTTTAACATCAGTATAATTTTCTGATCATATTCCTTGCCTAGGAAAGAGAATCTATAGAGAGACAATATGAGACAGCCCGGCAGGCCCTGATGGGAAAGATACCTCCTCATCATACCCTCCTGTTTCAAAGGTAGTGATATATCACATTTATTTATACCTGGGCATCTTTAGATTGATTCTCTAGTATCCAAATATACCAAATGAATCATCAACGTGAACAGGGGCCTCTGTACTAAAGTGGACCCAGTGATTCAGTAGTAAACCTAGTTCTAGAAGTTTTATTTTCCTTTCATTTATATATATACTTTAAAAAGACATAATGTGTTCATAGCTGTTAGAAATTGATGGCTTTTTTTTTTTTTCATTCTTTGAAGCCTATAAAGAATGGTATTTCTGGTGAAATTTGAATATATATATCCGCCTTCTCCAAGGCTGTTCATGACTGAGGGTTCATTATATCCTATTGTATATCTTGCTGTTGTCCATCATGATTCTCAAAACAATAGTAATTATGTGCAAAGTCATTTGTTTAAAGCCTCCTTTCCATATTAAACTGTAAATTCCATGAGGGTGGGAATCATTGTATCTTTATTAACCTATGAATTCTCTATTCTTAATATGAAAGTTTTTACTTAGTTCTTCTGTATAGTAAAGGCTTCATGAAGTTAGTGGCTATAATAATTACTGTACTATTAATTATTACATATCAAGAGGCACATTTAGGCTTTAATATTTACTCAAAATGAATAACTAGGTCACAGTATAGCTATAGAATGTTTGCATTTTATTTTCTCATTAATGTTATAGGCTTTGATATTCTGAATTCTCTTTCCTGTGTCACATTTTAGAAAATTTGAGTAATACAGTGAAGTCCCTGTTTTCAGAAAGCTAGTAAGAACATGACAAGACCTTAATTATAGCATTTTAAAAAGCTTTTTAGAATGCAGTGATTCAAGGAAGCAGAATAAAGAAGCCATTTAAATTTTTTTTTCAATTTCAGCTCTTTTTATTGTCTGTAATTTTAAGCTATCTGTTGAAAATCTTCATCCAATATAAATGAAACCAAGTTTTGTCACTTTGTTACATATCCAAAAAGTGTGATGAATTTTCTCCATATTGATAAGCTATCTTTGGATAGTCTGATTCAAAAGATAGGCTGTGTGGCATACACAGAGTTCTGCTGAAGGGCCAGGAAGGTGATGGCCAGGAGATAGGCAGTGTCTTCGAGAGCAGCAAAACTGGGGTCTGTGTGACCTCCGACCAGCAGCAGGGCCATGCTTATTAAAACGCTGGGGACAGAGAACCAAAGCAGTTTTAAATATGAGCTCCAAATGGGTCATACCAGGACAGATAGATGCTTCGAATTTGCATGCATTTATATGCAATTGGGCTACTTTGCACACAGCAACTCTGTTTAGCAAGTCTGAGGTGAATAGCGACAGGATTTTTTCACTAAAAATGGTTAATGATTCTTCCAAGTCACTCTGGGGAAACAGGCTAGTAAAGATGAAAAAAGAATAGTTTACACTGGAGTTCAGTTGAGAGTATAATATTAGAATTTTTAGAAATATTTTATTCTGGTATCATTTCAAAGCACTGGATTAGAAACAAAATTCAAAAATATCTATTTCAATTTTTATAGCAGTTGATACATTGCTGGACTCACATAACAAATGGACTAGAGTTTATAATAGAATGCACAGAATACATACTAATCAGTAGGAAGATAATTTGCCTATATTAGTGACTTAATGGATAAGGAAGATTCAAAACAATACAAATTCACCTAATCTACAAATTAGAATGTAATAATGCTAGAGTTTTAAGACAAGCTCTGGGGTAAATGTTGAGTGGATATATTACATTATTCCAAATAGATTTTATTGGCATTTACATTATGTGGGTATATCAGTCAGTATTTAGGTATTTAGGTATTACGTGTGTGTATGCTTGGTATCATTACAAAATTCTTTTTTTGTTTGTTTGGTTTTTTTCTGATTTCAGGGGTCCGGTGCCAGCACCTATTATCAATGGTCTACATTATTTTACAGCTTTAGAATTACAGAAAAGTTTTGAGCTTTGTGAAGATTATTTTAAAGCTCCCATTGGACTGTATTCTGAGAAAAGGTGAGTTGAGTTTTGTCGAATAAAATCAGTTATTTTCTGCTGATTAGCTAAGATCACAGCACTCCTCCCTAAGCTTCAGAGAAATCTTAAAACTGGGGAGCAGGGCCCCACCTTCCACCATGGACTTTGAAGGGAGTAGATCCTGGCCCTCCAGGAAAGACACAGGCATATATCCTGGGTTCATCCAATTGAAAGCTTCTCTCTGGGATTTTGAATCTTGAGGGAGTGACACAAAGATGCAAGGGCAGTTAGAGATCCATCAAGACACGGGTAATGGAAGATCAAGAATTTGTTGTGGAGGGCAAACAGTGATGATCTCTTCCCGTATTGAGACCTGGCTGTCTGTGTTCTTGGCACCTTGCTTACTTTGGTTCCTGCCCAGTTTATAGGTCTCATGCTTCAGTTTTTCATTAGTCTATAAACTACACGAAAGCTTTTCAGTAACTGCTTTTCAGGTATTAAAATGAGCCAGAGTTGGTGTTTGTAATTTGCAATTAGCATCTCTGATTAGTATAGCTTTGTGTTTCTAAATGTTTACCAGCTGGTGTCTAATATACAAAAGGGCATTTCAGGGTTCCAGTGCTTAATATATCAAAGTGTAGTTCAAAAGCTGAGTAGGTGTTAAGCTGAAGACTGCATATAGACCACAGCTGACACTCCACCACTGATTTTAGTGCTTGGCCTTTGCAGGCTCTCTACTACATTCTGTTCCTGCTTCTGCTGTGTTTACTTCTGAATCCATGGCAACATAATAGACAAGAAATGGGACTGGAATGAAGTGCACTAGAATATTATTAACGGGAGATTTCTCTAGAAATATCAGTTATTTTTATTTTCTTCTTTATCCTTTTTTTGTAACTTGTAAATTGTCTTTACAGGATATATATTTTATTTTTATATACTAAAAAAAAACTAAGAATCCATGATGGTTTGATGAAATATTTAATAAATGGAAAAAATTGGCCCTTTAGATACAATTTTCTCACATCACTCTACATGTTAAAACAAATGTTAAAGTTATAAGGCGTTAAATACAATCAATGCCTATGATATAATAATAAGTAGGGAGATTGAGATACATATGTATATCCAGTGTAATTAGGTTTAAAAATATTCATGTGTATGTATAGGAAAAAAATACTGAAAATACACCAAAATAGAATCAATTATTATCTTGTAGTGATGAGATTATGACCAATTTTTATTTCTTTGTTCTTCTCCCATATTTTCAGTGGTGAATATTTAATAATTTTTGAAGTATTAACGTCACTTTAAAAAGTTATCTTAAAGGTCTGCCACAGCAAAAGGATATTTTTTGATGGCATGTGTCATAAGAATGACAGTTTAAAAAATGAGTGCTGTTTTCCTTTATTTCTGAGTTTTATTGCTGTAGCACTTGGATTTCCTCCCATAAACTTGATGATGAAAAATAACCTTGCCTTCTAAGGGGTTCCTTCAAGCCTACCATTTCACTAGCTACTAGAGGCCCTAGTATTCTAGTTAGTATTCTAATTAGTATTAATATTCAATATTAATTGAAGGGAGAAGGATAGATACATTCAGACCATAACAGAGAATTAATATGCTTAACAGGCCACACTGGGCTTATACATCATCTGTCCCGACGGTGAAAAGGGGGGGGGGTCAGACCTACCCTCAAATCTGACCATTCGCTGGTGGTAACATATGTGTGTCTTTTAACTCTACCACTTTTTTACATTTGTCTTTCAAAGCATTTTCATTTAATACTTTCTTTGATAGAAAGGAAAAAGTAATTGTTGAAAGACAGACCTTGTTCTGTGACTCCCTCCACCTTTTTTTTGGTGTATGCTTTAAATGAAGACCTACTGTCTTTTTCAAAAATAAGAGACCAGAACATGTGTTATGGGTTGAGTTGTGCCCCTCCCATCCCCGCCCCACCCCCTGCCAAATTCACCTGCTGGAGTCCGTCCCTTCAGAATGTGACCTTATTTGGAAATAAGGTTGTTGCAGATGTAATTAGTTAAGATAAGGTCATACTGGAGTAAGGTAGTAAGGTAGACCCCTAAACCAATATGATTGGTGTCCACATAAAAAGGGGAAATTTGGACACAAGACACACGCACCGGAAGAGGGCTTGGGGTGATGTAGAAACCAAGGAGCACCAGACTGCCAGCAAACCACCAGAAGCTAGAGGAGAGGCCTAGAATAGCTTCTCTGTCACAGCTTTCCGAAGGAACCAAACCTGCTGACACCTTGATCTTGGACTTACAGACTCTAGGACCGTGAGACATTAAATTTCAGCCACTCAGTTCACAGTACTTTGCTACACCAAACCTAACAAACTAATATGTATTAAAAATCCAGTGACATTTTTCTTGCTATTTTCTTTCTGTGCTCCCTTCAACATACTATCTTGGTATTACTTTAGAGATTTAGCCATACAATCTATGGATTGTTGTGTTTTTTAATTAAAAGAAGGAAGAAAACTTTATGCTTCTATAGTTTGGAATAGAAGGTCTAGCCCATAAAACATAAATGCATCTAACGTTGTATTTAGCAGAACAAGATTCAGTCTAGTATACTCTGGAGAGAAGCTCCCAAGCAGGATTACTAATGTCACTTGTCCACTGCAAGAAGAAAGAGCTGTTCAGTCACTGAGAAATCCAGAAGTTGGCAGTATTGGTCTCAGTTCTTTAGGAAGTGCTTCTTAGACAAACTCAATTACCTTATGTGGGAGCAAGAGGTTGGAAAACAAAGTCTCCTAGGATCATGGTATTCTACCTGAAGGGGGACTAGTATTCTGTGAAGGGATTCCAAAAATTGTTGTCTGACAAAAAGAGACAAACCCAAGAACTCAGTCCAACCTGGTATGAGGGATTCCCTCCTTCCAATGAGCAATTCAATTTAGAAAAATTGAGATAGATAGAATAACTGTTGATAACAAGTACTCAAAGCTCCTTCTCTTTTTTTTTAAGATTACTTATTTATTTATTTATTTGAGAGAGAGAATGCACAAGCAGGGCACAGGGGAGAGGCAGAGGGAGAAGCAGATGCAGACTCCCCACTGAGCAGGGAGCCTGATGCAGGGCTTGATCCCAGGACACTGGGATCATGACCTGAGCCGAAGGCAGACGCTTAACCGACCGAGGCACCCAGGTGTCCCTACAAGTACTCAAAACGTCTAAGCAGAACCCTAGCTGCAGGGAGATTGCTCAATCCTGGACTGTCTCTGCCTGGGAATGTTGGTGCCATCGAGCCCTAGTTGTAGTTGATAGGTTGAGCAGAAGGCAGGTGTCCATGCCCAGTGTGGGAGCTTTCCAGGAGAGCTGATTTTGGATTCCAGCCATGGGCTACCACCCACGAACTGCAGCTTCTGCTTGCCGTTCAGACATAACCCAGACAGCATGAGTGTCCTCACATTGGACGTGTCCCCTCAGTATGCCTACATCACCCACTACATTTCCTCCTGGGTCAAGGACAAGCCCAGATAGCTAATTGGACTGTGTTTCCTAGTAATAGGGCCTTGAACTCCTGGGGACAGCTCATTAAAACTTGCTTCTACCCTTTTCATCTCTGCTACAGTCATAATATCATCCTGGTAGACAGAGACACCCTCATTAAATGACAAGCTTTATCCTGAATAGACCCGATTTGCATCAGCCTTTGCTACTGCAAAGATATGAACTTAAGTTAAATGTGGAGTGTGAACAAGTGGAGGTCAACCTGAATTTGACATTTGATCCCAGAAGTGTACTTCTGTGCTGAAATAGTAGTCATCGTGTTGGAACTACAGGGAAGAAAGTGTAATCACTTTCAACCACCAGGCTCTGCAGTAAACAATTACCTCTTAATTTTCAACATTTTAAATTAATCTTTGGCTAAATCATGAAAAGACAACACTCTGACGACAAAACTTACTGTAATTAACACTGGCAGTGAAAAGTAGAGCTCTAATGACAAAGTTGAGGAGGTAGAGGTGGAAAGTCAACATGCATCATCTGTTGTTGATGGAACAAGAAACGCAGGATTGAAATACGATACATGAAGGTGTAGATCTGACAGATGGAGGAACTGAAAACAGTGATAGGGCTCTTTGGGGGAGGAAAAACAGGGGGAGTGTTATTAAGTGAGCTGAATCCTTTCTGATGATAGCAGACATCCATATCTACCAAAGATCGACTTAAAACTGGTAAGTCAATAAAAGCCAGCAACGTATTATTTACAAATAAGATTATTGTCAGAATATCTAAAACCAGACGTGGTTAAACATGGTTGACTCTCGGGGTGCCTGGGTGGCTCAGTCATTAAGCGTCTGCCTTCAGCTCAGGTCATGATCCCAGGGTCTTGGGATCAAGCCCCGCATCGGGCTCCCTGCTTGGCGGGGAGGCTGCTTCTCCTTCTCCCGCTCAGGTCATGATCCCAGGGTCTTGGGATCAAGCCCCGCATTGGGCTCCCTGCTTGGCGGGGAGCCTGCTTCTCCTTCTCCCACTCCCCCTGCTTGTGTTCCCTCTCTCGCTGTGCCTCTCTCTCTGTCAAATAAATAAATAAAATCTTAAAAAAAAAAAATGATTGACTCTCAGGAGAGTACAAGTGGTGTTGGGAGAGGTAGGGCTTGGATTGCTGCTTTTTATTATAAGCTCTTCTGCATAATAGAATTTAGTTTTAATTATATGTATAGGCAGTTAACCCTTGAACAACACAGACTGGAACTGCATGGGTCCATTTATAGACGGGTTATTTGCAGTACAGTGTACTGCTGTACCATAAATGTATTTTCTCTTATGATTTTCTTAATAGCCTTTACTCTATGTTCCTTTATTGTAAGAGTAAGAATACAGTATCTAATACATACAACATACAAGATATGTGTTAATTAACTTATGTTGATTGAATCAACTTATATATACCAATATTTGTTATCGGTAAGGCTTCCAGTCAACAATAAGCTGTGAGTATTTAAGGTTTTGTGGAGTCAAAAGTCATATGTGGATTTTTGACTGCAGGGAGGGTCAGCACCCCTAACCCTCCCTCACATGGTTTAAGGGTCAACCCCAGTAAGTTGCTTAAAATATTAATGAAATGTTTTTGGAGAAATAAGAAAAATCACAGAGGGAAAAGTGAGTACATTTTGACTATATAAACATCTTCAGTTTCTCTAGGTCCAAAACAAATGTAAAAGGAAAAACAGCAGGCTATTTAAAATGTAACAAAAAAGTCAACATTCAATATATAAAGAGTTCACACAAATTGATAGAGCAAACAGGAAGATAGATCCTCCAAAGGTAAATGAGGAAAAGACAGTGTACAAATGACAGGAGAAAAGCTAAGTAATAAATGAATAAACTTAAAGATTAAGAAATAATGTTTAATCTTGCTGTGAACAAAGCAACAAAGCCCAGTTACTTCACAGTGCTCTGCAGGATGAGCCTCTCCCCTCCGGTCCCTGAAGCTGCCCACCCCCCCCACCCCCCCGCCCCCCCGCCCCTGCCGGGAGCTCCGAAGCCAAGAAGCAGGTGAATCCCAAAGGAGAGTAACCTGGTGGCAGGAAGTGCACTGGGCCAAACACAGGGATGTTGGGCACGCTAATCACACCCGAACCTTATCCTAAAAGGGGAATAAAATCACAGTCCCCAAGACTCTCATTAGGTTTGCCCAGTGTGTTGTCCTAATACGTTTTCATATCCTCTGTTCTTGAAATAGCAGGAGATGCCATATGTAAATTGCACTGGATTCTGAAGTCCTGGGCATTAGTATCTGTGCCTTACTCATCTTGTGTACGCTCCAGCATCCATCACGATGCTTTCCCCTTAGTAGGCGTTCAGCTATGTTTTGTCGGTTGGAGGAGAGGTTTATGCTAATATGTACAGCTTTTACTATGCCCGGTGCTGTGTAACTCCTGCCGCAGGTACCGCTGAATGCTTGAGCTCAACAGAGACGGGCACAGGCCACTGACACGGCTCCGGAAAGGTGACCCGGTGCGGTCACAGGTGTAGATCGTGTGGCGATCGGGAGCTTGTCATCTAAACGGGATCATGCACTTTTTGTTTTTCAGCGGCAAGGATTCCCACCTTACCAAGAACTATTCTACCGTATTTCATTCTTATCCATGGTCAAAAGAAATGGCTTTTCAGCCTCCAGAGGGCAGCGTCTATTCCCGCCCGGGATCAGGAGTAAGTGATAGTGAGGCCGATCAGGCCCTAAAAGGTATGTGTCATTTTACATACGGTTCTCATATAAATATTAATATCATAATTATATCTATTTCCCACTGTTTCCTGATTTTTTTTTTAATTAAATGAGTGTTTTAAGTCAGACTCTCTCCTCTGAGGTAGGGTGGGTTTTTTGTCTCCCATTGTTTAGAGATGAGAAACGAAGTTCAGAAAGGTCGGGAATGTGCCCAAGGTCACTTACTTAGGCCATTTAGAATGGGCTTAGAATAGGCTGCTGTTCTGCCCACTGAGCCACTCTGCCGGCAGGGGTCTTCCCAGGTTGCGGGCACGTGCTCTCCGCAGGAGGTCTTTGAGGACTTGGGCTCCATTCAGTGAGGGTGAAGAGAAGCCTGGAAGGTTTCCGATTGCTGGCCCATCTTCTGCCCTGGGAGTCTGGCCGAATCCCGTTGGTTTTAGATTTAAAGGATCTGGCCCAGCCTAGCCACGTCACCCCCTTCATGCCCCTTGCTCCTCAACACACAGGTGAGTGCGTATCTCCAGGCCCCGACAAGAGGGGCATTGCATTTTTGTCTCTGGGCATACTAGGGGTGTTCACAAATGACAGCGAGTAAAGACCTTGCACAGTGTTGTGGAGACTGAAGGGCTAGAGGTGAAAGGAGAGAGAACGGGAGAAAGTAACCCGGTGTTGGGATAGAAGGTGGGGCTCTGTGAGCAATGGAAAGAACAATGAGTAACTTGGAGGATTCTGTAGGACCTGCAGGCTAACAGGGAGCCTCCATTTATAGCCTGGGTGGGTGGTGAAGTTCTGCCTGAGCCCAGAGGGGAGATGAGGACCCCCTCCTTAGGGTGACCAGGGGAACCAGAAAGAGAATAAAGACTTGTTAGTTTGCCAGGGACAAGAGGACACAGTGGTTGGCATGTCCAGAGGCAGGTTCCTAAACAGGCAGCTTCTCACCAGCTCAAGGGTGGAGGACTCTCTCTTCAGCTGTACTTACGTTCAGGACAGCCGGCCAAGATAAGGTGTTTTCAAGCATTTTACTTGTGAGGGTGGACACAGACGGTAAGGATTAGAGTCCCAAAACCAAAGTTCCAGGAGTCATCCCAGATTCTGAAGTAGACACTTTCTGGTCATCTCACCAGTTGTGGGGAGTGTTCTAGGAACCCCTTAAAGACTGTGACCTGCCACTTAGGAGCCTGAGGACAAAACTCCAGGAGCTCTGGACCAAATGTGTCACCAAGGCCCACCGTGGTTCTGGTGTCCCATAGGACAGTGTTTCCAGACCTTTCGCATCTTATTTTCTGTCCTCTTGTACCCTTCCTTCAATGGGATACTTAGAGTCAAAAACTGCATTCCAAACAGTCTGACCAGTGTGGAAGTGGGCTGTTACCTGTGAAAAGAACATTGTATTCAAAATCAGAAGACCAGGTTCTAGCTCCATTTCTACTTTTGTCTGACTGCATAGTGTTGGGCAAATCAGATCATGTCTGAGCCTTGAGAATGATATCTGTCCTACAGTAATATAGCAACGTCCTATATCACCATATATTACATTATAATATACATGTATATATACAATAATATAAA
>NC_058414.1:87275524-87279300 GCF_002201575.2 Neomonachus schauinslandi
TTTATATTATTGTATATATACATGTATATTATAATGTAATATATGGTATTATCTAGAACCAACAAGATGGGGTGTGGTGTAAGAAAGAAGTCAGGTGCTAGATACCTACTCGGTATTATAAATTTGTATACACATAAGCAGAAGATGGTGGTAGTTTTCTGCAGGGATGGTTTCTAGAGATTTATTTTGTTCCTTTGAATGAGCCATGTTTTCCTGTATCTTTATGTGCCATGTGATGTTTTGACATCACATTTGAAAAAGCAGCCACCTCTCCAAGTGTGCAGGCCGCCCCGGGTCTTGTCCTGAGCCCAGGGTCAGTCTAGTGTGAAGGCTTAAGGTCTCTGCAGTTCTTTTCTGGGCATGTACTTTTCCTGGACCTATGCGTATGCTTTTTTCCAATTCCCCAGCATACACAGCCACTTTTTAAAGTCTTCACTTCCCTAACAGTCTTACCCTAGCTTCTTCTTGGGACCTTATGAAGATGTTCTTTTGTCCTCTTCAATTAGTAATGTCTTGCCCCAGGCGTTCGTAGTTCTGGGTCTTCACTAGCCTTACCCGCTTCTTCCTGCAGCTTCAGCTGTGTGGGATCCCAGCCATGTCACTCGTGGCCCTCTGAAACCTGAGTTAGGGGACACAGAGACCCATCAGGCAGCCCCCAGGCAGGTTAGCACAGTGCTCTACTCTCTCTGGTTGGCAAAAAAACCTGAAATTTCCTCCTGTTTTTAAAATGTGGCTTTTTCTTGATTGGGCATTGGCTTGGTTGCTAGGGCTCTTTCACTGAGCTCCTACAAGGTTGTTTCAGTTAGTCTCACTGTTCAGTGTTTGCACAGGGGAGCGAGGGCCTGGAGCTTCCCAGTCTGCCGTCTTGCCGGTGTCTCTCAGGGGTGGTTTGCTTAGCAATAGGTCACACGACTGGCTTCGGGTCAGTTAAGCTCACCTGTCTTTTGCACATGAACTGCCAAACCAGATTTCCGTCATCTAACACATAGGCGCTTGATTTTCTTCTTATGTGAGGGCAGCTTTTATTTTCTTCTTTTTATTATTTTGGTTTCAGCCCCACATTCTAGTTTAATTCGATCATTTGGGTGTTGGTTCATCCTCCATATTTACAGTTTTATAAGTTTCTGTAAAACCAGCAAGCATGCTACCTATGCCTTTGTCCTAGTCCCTGCCAACAATAGGATCCAGGACTTGGCTGAGAGTAGTGTCCTGTGACAAGTCTTCGGGGACTCAGTTCCAGGGAGAGCCTACTTGCCATGTGATTTCTACTCATATCTCTCTAGTGTCCTTATGTGAGAAACTTTGATACGTGCCTTGCAGAAATCAAGACAAGACTATTTCAGTGGTGCATTCTAACTCAGAGGTCAGCATTTTCTGTAAAGGGCTAGAGCCTTCTGCAGTGACTCAACCCTCCCATTGTGGTGTGAGAGCAGCCATAGACAATATGTAAATTAGCTGTCATAGCCTGGGTTCCAATAACTTCATTTACTGAAACACACTGCAGACCAGACTTGGCCTATGGGCTATACATTTGTTGACCCCTGCCCAAATAAAAGGGAAATTAAGTTAATTTGAAATAATTAATTTGACATAATTTGCAAACTCTTTCCAACACTTATCACCCGCTATGGTGTTTTATAAATGCGCAAACCACTTCTTTCACAAACTTGAATTTGCTAAGGTTTGAGGTCAAGTGCACTAGTTTGTAAATCTTTGTTCCCATGTTTCCTTTGTTCTGCATGTTCCAAGCAGTGTCCTTTGTCTCCTGTACTTTTCTTGCTGTCAGTGAGCTCTCCAAGACCAAACTCTGAAAGCACTTCTGTAGTTTACTCCAGCACCCTGGGATTCAACTTACCTGGGTGTGGAAACTTGAACTGATTTAGAAAGGAGGCCTACTCTTCCACTGTCTTCTTTCTTCTTCAGGGCCTTCCTTCTTTTAAGATGTTTTTGTTACCCTTTCCAGTTTGAAAAACATCTCCATGGTAGAGGGGAAAAAAAGAAGCACCAGCAGCAGCAAACAAGGAGGAGCTCTTCATTTTCTTCTCTTTTTCTTTTTTTTTTTTTTTTTGTCCTCTGTTAACATAGTATCATCTCATGGAATGTGCCCTTTTTGCTCTGATTATACCTTTAAAAGGCCCATTTCCCTTCATGATTCAGATTGCTTCTGTTTGCCTGATAGATGGAGTCTTCCTAATCTTATGGTATGGGTCACTCCATTTTTTCTCATTCTCTGTAGAATCCTCTGCCTCACTTCCTCAATCCCTGCTACACTCCTTCTCCCCAGGGAGAATTCGGCTTCCTCTGTGGCCACTCTGTGCTCTACCTTCAGTCTCTATCTTTCAAACTCTTCTTGCTGCCCATAGTCCCCAGTGGAACTTTATGGTACATCCTTGGTGTCTTCATCCTTGGTGAACAAACCAACCTTAGAGCACAGTGGATGAGGCTTTTCTAGGAGGGACTTTAGGATATATATGGGTGCATGTCTGTGTGTGTGTGTGTGTGTGCGCACACACGCGTGCACTAAGCCAGGTTAGGTATGATTGTAAAAGAATATGGTCCCAGGCATCATTACAGAAGGTATGAGCGGGATAGAAAAGTAACATGGGATTACTTGGGGTTCCAGCCTTCTGATCATTGGGCAAGTCTACACAGCCTAAGGCTCATCCAACCCTGCACATGATGTGTTTTGAAACTCATCCCCTATTTTTCTTGTTTGGATGTCTTTTGTTCCCTTTAGTTTGTTATGAATTAATTCTAAACAATATTCTGGTGCTTACAACATTGCAATGTTTATTTTCTCTGTAAACAAATAAATCTCTTGTGTACAGGAGGTTAACTCTATGTACTGTCTTTTTTTTTTTCTTAATGTCTTACAGAGCTATGTAAACAGCCACTTCCATGTGACAAAGGGTCTGTCCAACACAGAAGACACACGGTCTCAGTCATCAGCCACCCAGGTTTCAACACCAAACTCATCCTCCCTCCAATCCCTCAGGGCCGCAAGTAGACCAGTAGCTGACATTTGGTCTTAACACACAAAACTTCTTCTGATCAATGTCCAATCCCTTTGTCTTACCTGGCCATGGATCCTGTTTCCCACTCAACCAACTACCTACAAAAGAAATGTTCTACATGCCTTTAATTCTCTCAATCAATTTTTTTTGTGATTCCAAATAGTGTCTTTTTAAAATGTAAATTATTCTTAGCTTTTAGAAATGTAATTTCAGTTTTTCTCATAGCTCTTAATGATTTTTCCAACTGCTTCCTGCTCTGAAATATCAGACGGCAAACTCTCCCAAGATCTCTGCATTGCTGTGTGGGTAGTGATTTTTGGATATATCCAACTGGGATTCTGCTTTTGAAATTTCAGTGTGTCCATTTATAACATTAGTGTATACCCTGGGGTACTGAAATATTTTGTTCTTCTGATTATGAAAGGATTGTAGAGTTCTGTTTAACTCGTGACCAACAGGATCTCGACTGCATCTCTCAAAAGGAATTAATTAATGTATTTTTTCATGGTTCTTGAGTTCCTCTAGCAATATGAAGGAATAAGAATTATCAGAGGGCTGGGGCGCCTGGGTGGCTCAGTTGGTTAAGCGACTGCCTTCGGCTCAGGTCATGATCCTGGAGTCCCGGGATCGAGTCCCGCGTCGGGCTCCCTGCTCGGCGGGGAGCCTGCTTCTCTCTCTGACCCTCCCCCCTCTCATGTACTCTCTCTCGTTCTCGCTCTCTCAAATAAATAGATAAAATCTTTAAAAAAAAAAAAAAAAAAA